>NC_090271.1:232600045-232903013 GCF_040414725.1 Anabrus simplex
GCTTGTGAGCATATTGTAGGTCTTCGTCTTTGCATTTCAATTAATTTTGTAAATGCTTCTTTTGTGAAACATTGCCCACTTTCCAGCTTATATCCTTCATCAAGAAGGTGATTCCGCAGTAATTTAAGTACATAGGACACATCACAAAAAAACCATACGTTACGTTCTTTACTTGATGGGTTTTTCAGCGACGGTTTTTGCCACGGAATATTCAGATCTGTCATACATTTCCTATTTGAAGGTCCCATGTCACATACAACTGCCCTAACTTTAAATCCGGTGCTTTCTACGACATGAATTACTTCTATTAACAGTTCCCTTGACATCGCTGTATCAAAGTTGTAGTAGATAGGTTGCATCCACTTTTGAACTAAACTTCTTATTGCAATGACTTGGACATTATCATGAGGTCCTCTAATCATTTCTTCATTTTGATCAAAGCACAAGTCATTGTTAACCTTCATTTCATCAAAGCTGAGAACAGCAACTCTTTCAAAATTTGTAAAAAGGCTTGATTGTGTTTTTAAGATATTAATGCTCAACTCAATGAATCCAGGAGAAATAGAAAACTGTCTTAGCCGTCGTTTAATTGTAACTTCGCTAGGAAGAGGGTAATTAATCACGTCTCTAACAAAACACAATGCTTTATATGATATAGACCGTAAGGTTACCGCCTTAGCAATGTCCTCAGATGACCAACTTGAGCATCTGCCTTTTACTAAAGCTTGCGGTTGACTTTTAGAAAAAGTACCCTCAAAAACTTGAACATTATTTTTTCATTTTATTATCTCGGTATTAGCTGCACTAAGACGGTCCCGAAGATCCTTATTTTGCTGTTTTAAGTCACAATTTCCTAGTCTAATTAACTCCAATTCTGCAGTCAGTTCAGCAATTTTCTCATTACAGAAACACTGATGTTTACTTCTGTCATCTAATTCCTTCCTCAAGATTGCATTATTAATATTTTTTGCTTCAATTGGCGCCTGCGATTGTAAAATTTGCCGTATCTCCTTACGATGATTTCGCTTTTGTGCCCTTATTTCACGATCTTTACAGGACTGACTCGCTAAATTATTACTACTCAGTGGTAAATTTAAATGTGGTACTGCGTAAGTCCTTAAATTACGTTTAATTGGAAGGTTTAACAAATCACCCTTCAAGTCCCTTCTGTAGTCCGAATTGTCGAAGTGTACAGAGCATACACGAGCATTCTCAATAGTAAAGGAGTCAGCCCGTTTACAGGCATTAATCCACTTTAATTTAATGTCACTGTTCTTTGGAAAACGATAAAATTTAATGTATAAATCCTTCTGGTGTCTATCGTGGTTAGAGCAACCGGCGACAGCACTACACACCATGGCACAGCACAGAAAAATTAAATTCTTACACTGTTGACAAGGTAAACACCATCACTAGACTAATAGCACTCTGCTTCGCTTAGCGAACAAGGGTGCCTTGTGACGTCAGGAGGCGTGGCTTGCTATTGCGCACCCAACTGATGACCCCTACCGTCTAGTCTAGTAACCGTGTCCCTATGGGTATCGGCTGCGATTTGACGAAGCGACCAACCTGCCCTTCTCAGCCCGATCACCATACCCTTCGTAAAGTCGTCTGGCTGCTGGAAATGCCTGCGTTGACGGCGGCCTGGCATTCTTAGCTATACACGTGTCCTGTGGCGCACGACAACACGTTCTACAATGACTGTCGGCTGAGAAATCACGGTACGAAGTGGGCCATTCGCCAACGCCGTGTCTCATTTATCGTTCGCTACGTGCGCAGCACAGCGGCGCATTTCACATCATGAGCATACCTCAGTGACGTCAGTCTACCCTGCAATTGGCATAAAGTTCTGACCACTCCTTCTTGGTGTTGCATTTGCTCTGTCAGTCAGTGTATTATCGCTTCGATACAGTACTTAGGTGCGGTTATGTTATCGGATCTACGAGAAACGAAACAAGCTTATGGCTTGTGTGATATTCAGTAAATATTGTGGACGAAGAACTATGTTTAGTTCAAGTCTACGGAATTTGGTACAAGTCTGTACCGTATAAATAGTATAGCTCAGTTGGATTGAGATTTCTACTAATATGGAAAAATTCATATCTCTGAATTTTCTCCCCATACGATCAACGCTGGTCAGTTATTACAAGTATAGGGCCAATGTCTAATTTAAAGACTAGGCAAGTAGGGAGTGCTAGTCCAGATAGCCCGTACCATATCAGAGAAGGAAGGAAGGATGTCCATGGAGCAAAGTCTACATCGAGAAGAAGAGAACGAGTAACCACGGAAACCAGATGACGTCAACGAAAGCTGCAATTGGTGAGCTTCAATTAGATAAAGCAAGCAATAAGTAAATTCAGTAAATTAAATTATAAATTCCTCCACGCTTTAAGGAAACTTTTCCGATTCATCTCATTTTTTTGTATAATAAATTCATTTGTATTTTATATTGCGTTAATTTTCTTTCTTAAGCGATACTTAATGGTTAATTATTTAAAATCCTACCCCTGTGATTTAAGTATAAGTCTCTATGCTAGTAAATATAAATTTTGGTTTACAGTTTTAAACTGTAACCATGGCGCCCAAACATTACATAGAGAAATGGGGTACCATGGAATGTTAATTGTTTATATTTGCGTGGCAATTTGCGAGCAAGCCACAAATAGTTTATTTAATATTCATGTGTCCCAAGATAATAACTTTCATCTCCTCAAGTGTTTTGACGAGAGGGAACAGTTACATTTGTCGCACCAACGTGGAGCTCGAAAACCATTAAGTATTCGTGGAAGGAAAGCAGTAAAAGTAGAATCTGTGGTTGTGGGGGTTAAGTGAGTGTCCATATAATTTGTATGTGTGATTTTGGGGGAGCATGGAAAATAGTACAGAATCTGATGTAGCTAGGATGGACGGCGAGAAAGAAAGTAATACGATTAGTGATAAGAATATTCAAGAACTGTTTGTGATGATGCAAGTGATATTAGAGCAAACGAAAGGGATAGATGAAATTAGGAAGGAAACGAAAGGAAAGGGATAGATGAAATTAGGAAAGAAATGAAGGAAATTAGGAAAGGGATGGCTGAAATTAGGAACGAAACGAATGAAAGTAAGAAGGAAGTAGAGAAAAAGCAGACAGAGATTAAAGAAAATAGAAAGGAGATCGAACAGACTAAAACAGAAAGTAGCAGGGAAGTTAATGCTAAGATGGATGTTTTAAATAGTAATAGTACACGAGAGCACACAAACTATCAGACACCACCCAGAAGACAAGAACACAATCACCGTGGTCAGTTTCAACCGAGACAACAACCTGTAGGTAATCAGTCACACCAACAAAATAGAAATGCTCAGAGGGAACGCAATGTAGAGGAAGGTACAAGCCGAAATCAGGATACAAGGAGACAAAGTAATTTAAACTGATAGTAGACGGTAATGCGAGATCAGATTATCAGTCTTCAGAACATGTTGCGAGAAATTGTGTAATGACGCACATGGATTATGATCTCGATGTTAGAGATGAGTTATTACGGGAGGTTGAAGTGAATCAAGTCGAAGTTGGTACTAAAAGTGAGAACCCCATTGTTACGATCGTTATATGGAGGGCGCAGTATCAGGCTTTATTGGATTCAGGCAGTCAAAGATCATGTGTAAGTTTGAAGTGGTATGAGGACAGAAAGAAGGAGAATATTGAGATTGAGGAAATGCCTGTGAAATCCACATATATCGTCACTGCTGTAGGTAAAAGATCCAAGCAAATATGTAAACAAGTTGCCATACCTATTTGTATTAATGGGGAGTCGAAAATTCAGATCTGTCTTGTTATTCCGAATCTTATATTTGATGTTATCTTGGGATCTGACTGGCTAAGTTTATACTCAGCTCGGCTAGATTACAATGAGGCGATAGTATATTTAAGGTGGGATAATGAGGATGTTAAAGTCACGTGGGATGCCGAAGTTCAGACGAAAGTGGAGGTTTGTAACATGTAGTGTGTTAATGAGGTTTCAAAAGATGAAGAAGAGAGAGAGGATTTTAAGTTATGTGAAGTGTGGTTAGAGGAGAACCACGATGATGCTTTGAGAGAAGCGGTAGATAGTAGCAATTTGGAAGAAGGTCAGAGGGACCGATTGTTGTATGTGTTGAGAGAACACAAGGAAGTATTTTCATCGAAACCTGGCAAAACACATGTGTATGAACACTCATTTTCAGTGCTGGATAAAAGTATATTCGTTGGACCAAGATATCCGATACCACATAAATATGCTAAAGCAGTAGACCATCAAATTGCAGCTATGTTAGAGGATGGTAGTATTGAAGTTTCGAGTAGTGAGTGTGTCAATCTTTTATTTAGTAAAGCGACAGGTCTTAGTTGCAGTAAGATTATTAGTGACAAGTATGTTCAGGAATTAGGTACGCCTAGTAGGTTATTATCTGATAGCGGTTCTCAATTTACATCGAAGAAGTGGAAGGCTGTGATGACAGAGCTAGGTATCACACATGTCTTTTTCTCAATTAGGAATCCGCAAGGGAGTATGTGTGAACGCACGATGAAGGAATTAGGTAGGATGTTTCGATCTTTAGTTCATGACAAGCACACTGCGTGGGTTGGTTCTTTAGCGTTGATTGAGAAATGGATTAACATTGTTCAGCATGATAGTACGAAATTCACCCCATTAGAGGTTCATTTTGGCAGCAATCCAAGGAATGAGCTGACAAAAGTACTAGGTATTACACAGGAACCTCAGCGGGACTCTAAGATATATGTCAGACTAGCGAGAGAGAATTTGATTAAAGCGGCTGAGAAGCGTGGCAGACAGCAGAAACGTCAGGTGTTAGACGAATTTCATGTAGGAGATTCTGTTCTGTTACGTGTTCCCATGCTCTCGTCCAATGAAGAGAAAGTGACGAAGAAATTCTTTTTGTTGTATCAGGGTCCATTCCAGATTCATTGTCGGGTTGGTCCTTGTGCATACAGATTGAAAGATGGTAATCGTGTCATGTTGGGCACTTATAATATTCGCTCTCTGAGACGATATATTTCTGCGAATTAAGTGTAATGTCTCCCCGATGTTGTTTTGACAACATTAAATGTACTTGAGTTAGAAAACGTGAATTCTTGTATAGGTTGTGAACCTAGACCTGACACTATTGTAGAAGCCATGAGTAACTTGGGATGTTTTTTGAAACTGCAGAAATAAATTAATGCAATAATTTTCTAAGTATATATATTTTTGCAATGAAAACAAGAAATTGCTTGCGGCCGTCTAAGAGAGGTAATCCACGTGTGATTACGTGTGTGTGTGGTGTATATATTATGATAACCTGGAACTGCCGAGCACTTTGATGGTGAAGTGCAAAGATAGTGTTATTTACCTGTTGTAAATATTATGAGTGTTGCTGACAAACTTTCGGAAGAAAATCGGCAGGAATTATGTTATATGGTATCATTGAAACAGACACTCTACAGTGAGATACAAGATTTGGTTATTTATGTTTTTTATTAAGTGTGTGTCAGATGTAATGATGTATATATCAACCATTTGGGTGTAGTGTGTTATTTTCATATATGTTATATCTGTAAATAACAAGAGGGCGTATGTAACTATCCAGGCTTCTCCAGCCCTACTAATTTAATATAATATCATTTTACGCGATATCATTTGATGTAAAGTTAATCCGCCATCGGCAATTATTTGTATTAACATATTTATTCAACGTCAATCATTTGTAATCAAGGCATTTTGGAATCATATTGTATATATGATAACATCGTTTTATTATTTAAATTATTATATTATGTAGGATAAGAATTCATTATGTTGTAAATACGGTCAATATGTTGAGACATAGTTGTTTTCATTTCATCTCATATTTGTGTATACGGAGGGTTATTCTTGAAGCTCGGGATTTTGCGTGAGTCATGGGTTTATTTTATGACCAAGGCTAGTAAACAGCGACCCGTGCTCTAGGCTTGCAAGCTGGTCAGCTATATCATCGCCACGCCTTCTGGACTTGTCGAGGAAGAAGAAAAGGGGAGTTGATGCTTCGATCTATCGAATCAGATACTTCGTTGTATATGAGTTTTGAGATTGAACTGTTACCAAGAGTGGGGGTGAGCCCGGATATATACTGATTCTCAACACGAGAACGGGACCTTACAACCTTACAACCTTACAACCTAACTACGTGAACTCCATCACTACTACTTCTACTGTGAACATCTACTTTGAACGACGTGATTTGATTTTTGAAACAGTGTGTGGTCGCTCCGCGACAGAGTTATTTTTGTACAATGTATTATCGCTTCGATTAGCGAATATCCCGAAAATACCACGTAAAAATCCTAATGGGCGATTTTAATGCACAGGTAGGACGAGAACGGAAATACAGGAAAGTTGTTGGGCTCTACCCAGCACACAAAATACCCAACAAGAATGGAGAACGCCTCATTGAACTACTGTATTTTATAAACATAACCTACAACTGATGTCAACACACTTTCGTCGATTACCTAGAAAACAGACGACATGGAGATGCCTAAATAAGACAATAGGAGAATTCCAAACACACCATGTTGCTATATCTCGAAGATACAGTTCGGAAATCATTAACATTACCGTAAAAAAGGGAATAAATATAGACTCAGATCGCTACTATCAGCAATAAAGTCTCGGCCAATCCCTCTCAACAAAAAGAAAAACGAACCTACCATAATTCGCTTTGACACTAAAAAGGTCAGCGAAAGGGAAAATGAATTCAAAGAACTTGCCCAACCAGTAGAAAAAGACTTCGAAAGCACGAGAAAACAGATGATACAAGCTGCAAAAAGGAGTGGCCGAAATCAAGAAGTTGAAGAAGCACACGTGGTGGAACGATAACTGCGAGAAAACCTTAGGGGACCGTCCAAATGCCTGGAAAAAGTATTACACCTCGATAAAAGAAGAAGATTGGAAACAAGCACAAACAGCAAAAATAATACGCAGTGAGAAACGCAAGTATGAAAATGAACGAATGGACAAGATTGAACAAGACTTTCATAGAGGTGAGACAAGTGAATACTTCAGGAATTTTAAAAAGAAGGTATAAATATACAAGGCACCTTCCCTTTGCTTTCTAAGGAAAGATGGAACTCTTGCAACATCAAATGAAGAAAACTGCGAAATCTTAGCTAAGTATTTTAACGACCTTCTAAACTGTGGAAAACCAGGCAACGCCATCAAAACAAACAAACCAGTGAGACAAAACCTGCCATCTTCTCCACCAAATCGCGATGAAATCAAACGCCACATAAAGAGACTGAAAAATAACAAGGTTCCTGGTGAAGACTCCATGATTGCGGAACTGTGGAAACATGATGCGGAAGACGTAACTGACATCAAATACAGTAGAGATAATACGCGACACTGAGCGAGATATCGAGGGACAGCTACTGGAGCTCACTCTAGCGGATAGACCTGAACGGTACTGATTCTGTCATAAGAGCACGTGTATTTTTGTGTGAAGTTCTTGGTGTTATTTATGCGTTTTCAGTGAGTTGACATAAATAAATAGTAGTGTGTGTCATTCCTTGATATCTCCTCTCAACATGAGGAGAAAGGTATGTGCTGTGTTTGGCTGCAGTAATTACGAAGTAGAGAAAAATGCGCGGTCGTTCTTCAGGTTCCCTCGTGACAAGAACATGTAAGTAGCCTAATATTGTGTTTGCATATATAGTCTTCCAGTGACAGAGATTTTTATAGTACTTCATAACCTTCTGACCTGCTCGACCCATATTTTAACTGGCATAAAATGTAATACGCATATTTTATTGTATAGTGCAGCAGTTAACCTTCAATACCGATGTATTGTTGTAGGTGTGATCTGTGGGTTTTGAAATGTCACAGAAGCGATTTGGATAAGGTGTACAAGAAAGAAGGGACGTTACGCTTATGTAAGAATTATAAGATCTGTTCAGATCATTTCCAGGCCAGCGACTTTAGAAATCCTCGACAATACAGCCAAGGGTATGTTACATTTTTGCTCTAATTGTACGTAAATATTCCTTAAAGCATCACTATCGACAACATTTTCATACTTTTCTTTCTTTATCCCCCTTCTCAGATTAAAGCCGGGATTTTATAGATTATCTTTCTGTTAGTAGGCTTCATGTTAGGAGGAAAATTGTCCAGCTATTAAATGTTAATTCGCCGGGCTGAGTGGCTCAGACGGTTAAGGCGCTGGCCTTCTGACTCCAACTTGGCAGGTTCGATCCTGGCTCAGTCCGGTGGTATTTGAAGGTGCTCAAATATGTCAGCCTCGTGTCGGTAGATTTATTGGCACGTAAAAGAACTCCTGCGGGACTAAATTCCGGCACCTCGGCGTCTCCGAAAACCGTAAAAGAGTAGTTAGTGGGACGTAAAACAAAAACATTATTATTATTATTATTATTATTATTATTATTATTATTATTATTATTATTATTATTATTATTATTATTATTATTATTATTATTATTATTATTATTATTATTATTATTAAATGTTAATTCATTGCATCATATGTGTAAGGAATGTGCCGATATTTTTATTGACAAGTGTCTTAATGTGATGATACAATGTTTTTAAATGAGAAAAAAGACCAATCCAACCGTAAGAGTTCAGGCAGGAATGCTAAAGCTAAAAAAGTAATGCATAAATGAAAGATCAAGCCATTTCACACCAGTCCATTTCACTTTTTATTTATATGTCTAATTCCAGTCTTTGAATAATAACCTTTTAAATAATTCTTCATTCATTTATCCAGAATTGCTTTAGCAACTTCGAAGTTAATATCTCAATAACACTTTCTTTCTAGACGTAATTTATTTATCCATTTCCGATATTTGAATTTAGCGCGATTTGTTCAGGTCAAGTCGCTAGGAGCGCCACCGTCGAATTGTCTCCCATTTTAGCACGGCGAAATCCATAAGTGTCGCGTATTATCTCTACTGTATTTGCTGACATCCTACACCAAACCGTTGTAGATATATGGGAAAAAGAACAACTACCAGAGGACTGGAAGCTAGGTTTGATCCATCCTTTACACAAAAACGGAAATACAAGAGATGTAAACAATTACCGTGGTATTTCTCTTTTGTCAGTAGCCTTCAAAATCCTGTCACTATCCATCCTTGAAAGACTAGAACAGCAAGTTGAACGCAAGCTCTGGAAATAACAAGCAGGTTTTCGGAAAGGCCAATCAAGTGCAGAACAAATACGTAACCTAAAAACCGTAATAAGGTACCTGCACACACACACACACACACACACACACACACACACACACACACACACACAGGGAGCACAATTAGAGCTCTTATAACCAAAACACACATACGCTTACGTTATAACTCCGATACTGAAACATTTGTATAATATTTTATTAAATTGCTTAATAATATAGGCCTAGGTACTTAAAGATGTCATTTTAGGCGCCTTCCCCTAAACTCCCATCCCGCGTGAATTAATTTATTTATAGGCTAGAACCAGCCCTGTCCAACACGGCGCCTGCGGGCGCCATGGCGCCCGAGGTGCCCTTTTATGGCGCCCTTCGCAATTAATTTCCAAATTAAATTTTACTTAATATTTGAAAACAATACTTTCGCATTTCAATAAATATTCTTACTTTCCTCTTAAAAATACAGTCCTCAAAGTCAGGAAATTTGTTATATCCGCACCTCAAAATACACAAAGAGCTTTGAGTAAGCCATAAATGTGATCTAGGCCTAACTGACTCGTGTCCGCAATTAGTGAAGAGATAGAAGAAAGGTTCATAAAGAGAGCTATTCGACATGTAAGTAGTTGCGACAAAGGGAAATCCTCCATAAACCTCTCACTGGGGGAGGGGGTTAGCGCCACGTATAAGGCCCTCTCTACTCACGGAGCCAAATATAGCCGCATATTTATTCTGCCAAATAGAACCGCTTTCTTATGATTCACTTGATTGCAATGCCATAAACTACCTACAATGACAGAGTTTCACCAGGACGACAATGGGACACCCAATTTGCCCATATCGCCGCCATAAGACCTATCTGTGTCGGTGCGACGTAAAGCAACTAGCAAAAAAAAAATGCCCACAAAGTAACTTTAATCCCAACAAATCTGTGCCGTAAACAATGAACAAACGATTTATGAAAGTCTTGCAATTGGAATGTTCCCAGTTCCTAGCTTTCAGGCGAACATTCAGCATTACTTGTGGGCTTATGCAGGGCTTATGGAATACGTTTTGAGTGCCTTGTGTTGTGATAAGTTGTACATTCAACAAGTTTCGTGTGCTTTTTTCATTACTATTTAAACTTTAAATTATTCAGTTTATAATCAGTTATATTTCATTAAACATAACTCTTCTTAACATGGCTAAAAGGCAAAGAAATTATAACTTTAACAGTGAATGGAAGGACCAGTATTGCTTTATTGAAAACAAAGGAAAGTCTGTGTGTTTATTGTGTAATGCTAGCGTGTCTGTTCCTAAAAGAAGTAATGTGCAGCGATATTTTTTGACTAACCACAAAAAAGTTGACAGTGAATTTCCTGTTAATTCTGAAGTAAGAACACACAAAGTGAAAGACCTAAAATCTAAATTAGCACTGCAACAATGTGCGTTTAAGAAGCCAGTTCAGCAAACGCGTAAAGTGACCATAGCTTCTTACAAAGTTTGTTACGTCCTAGCTAAAAGGAAAAAAGCTTTCAGTGATGGGGAAGTAGTGAAAGAAGTTACGCTAAATGCCACTGAATCTCTGTTCGAATCTCACAAAGATATATCTGAATTGATATATTCAATCAAAGGACTTCAGTTGTCTCACCAAAGTGTTGCTAGGCGGGTTGAACAGATTTCGAATAATATGGAATCTCAATTACATCAGGATTTGAAATCGTGTGAACATTTTTCACTCCAGTTTGATGAAAGTGCTGATATGTCTGACACTGCTGAGTTGTGTGTATTTGATAGAATGGTTTTTAATGATTTTACAGTAAAGGAAGAATTTGTCAAGCTATTGCCACTTCATGGACGTACTAGGGGAGACGAAATATTTAATGCTTTCGTTAAATTCACCAAAGAGAGTAACTTACCACTGTCAAAGCTTGTCGCTATAACAACAGATGGAGCACCGTCTATGACTGGTAGAAATCTATGGCAGATACAGTAAATGGCGGCAAACGTGATTTTTCATCTCATGCTGAACATTTTGAAACTCTTGGGTCCGAATTTGGTGGCAGATTTAGCCAGTTTTCAATGCATGAACCAGTGTTCATGTTTGTCAATAATCCCTTCACTTCTGTTGACGTTTGTGAGCTTGGAGGGAGGGTGTGTGAAATATTCGAAAATTATAATCCTGAAGAATTAGAAATGGAAATTTTAAGCCTTCTGTCAGATCTTTCTTTGAAATCCTCCTTCGCAACATGTGGCAATTTATGGACTCTGGTGGACGGTAAAAAATATCCCATTACCCCCAGTGTTGCTCTGAAGATGCAATCTTGTTTTGGTTCAACCTATCCTTGTGAAGTCGCGTTTTCGACTATGAACATAATAGAAAACAAATACCGATCCTGCCTGACAGACTCACACCTGGATGACGCGTTAAGAGCAGCCTGTTCCAGTTACCTACCAGACTTTCCTCAACTTGCAGCGAGCATGCAGTGCCAGACTTCGCATTAATTATGTGACTAAATATATTTTCATATAATTTTTAATTATAGATTTATTATTATTATTATTATTATTATTATTATTATTATTATTATTATTATTATTATTATTATTATTATTATTATTATTATTATTATTATTATTATTATTATTATTATTTAGTCGTTGTAGTAGACTACCGATAACAGTAATCGAATTAGTGGAATCGTACCTGGCGCCCGCATACCCTTAGTTATTATGTGAATGTGCTCTCGTAGAAACGAACGTTGGACAGCCCTGGGCTAGACTGTAGTTCTTTATTCCCCGATTTTACATGCGGATTTTCATTAAATTCTGTTCACCTATTTTCACGTGGCTCGGCAATGAGATGACGCTTGTTGTTTAAAGGGGCTAACATTTAAGGTCATCGGCCACCCGCGGCAATGATACGGACTTGGCAACAAAAATCGAAATTCATTAATATCTCTGTTGTCATAGCCGGTACGGTAAACACGTAGAAGGCATAAATGATCGGAAATGTAATTCTGTATAACTTTAGATTATTTTTTTTGCTAGGGGCTTTACGTCGCACCGACACAGATAGGTCTTATGACGAGGATGGGATGGGAAAGGCCTAGGAGTTGGAAGGAAGCGGCCGTGGCCTTAATTAAGGTACAGCCCCAGCATTTGCCTGGTGTGAAAATGGGAAACCACGGAAAACCATCTTCAGGGCTGCCGATAGTGGGATTCGAACCTACTACCTCCCGGATGCAAGCTCACAGCCGCGCGACTCTACGCGCACGGCCAACTCGCCCGGTTAGAATGTATTGATAGGACCACTAATAACATGAATTTTTGAGAATTGAATTTTAGGCCTTCCCCTAAACTACCATTTCACTCAGCGTGAATACAATTATTTATAGCCTAGCTAGATTGTAGTGCCTTATTCCCCGACTTTACATACCGATTTTCATTCAATTCTCTTCAGCCATTTTCTCGTGATGCGCGTACATACATGCATACCCACAGACAGACAGACATGACGGAAAATTAAAAAGTGCATTTCCCGGCATCGATAGAGAAATACCATTCTTTTTTTATTCTGAGCAATGTACAAACAAAACTCTTCTTTTAACATAGATATATAGATATATTGATCTCAGAATGATAAAAGGATGCAATTAGAATGCGCGAAGAAATGTAACTTTTTTTTCATTAGTCGTACTGAGGATCACCACAACTTATTTTGACGAACACACACCACTATCTTAAAGAGCCAAAACTCGTAAATGAACACAATTTTTAGCACCCCAGTAACCTCTGAACATGCAGCCAACATTACCGACGTGGCATACAAAGTTCCAATCAATCAATCAATCAATCAATCAATCAATCAATCAATCAATCAATCAATCAATCAATCAATCAATCAATCAATCAATCAATTAATTAATCAATCAATCAATCAATCAATCAATCAATCATCTGCATTTAGGGCAGTCGCCCATGTGGCAGATTCCCTATCTGTTGTTTTCCTAGCCTTTTCTTAAATGATTTCAATGAGATTGGAAATGAATTGAACATCTCCCTTGGTAAGTTACTCCAATCCCTAACTCGCCTTCGTATAAACGAATATTTGCCCCAATTTGTCCTCTTGAATTCCAACTTTACCTTCATATTGTGATCTTTCCTACTTTTAAAGACGCCATTCAAACTTAATCGCCTACCAATGTCATTCCACGCCAACTCTCCGCTCACACCTCGGAACATACCACTTAGTCGAGCAGCTCGTCTTCTTTC
This sequence comes from Anabrus simplex, assembly GCF_040414725.1. Taxonomy (NCBI): domain Eukaryota; kingdom Metazoa; phylum Arthropoda; class Insecta; order Orthoptera; family Tettigoniidae; genus Anabrus; species Anabrus simplex. The sequence goes on from NC_090271.1 coordinate 232,613,489, forward strand.
TTCCAATTCTTCCCAGCCCCAACTTTGCAATAGTTCTGTAACGCTACTCCTTTGTCGGAAATCACCCAGAAGAGATCGAGCTGCTTTTCTTTGGATTTTTTCCAGTTCTTGAATCAAGTAAGCCTGGTGAGGGTCCCATACACTGGAACCATACTCTATTTGGGGTCTTACCAGAGACTTACATGCCCTCTCCTTTACATCCTTACTACAACCTCTCAATACCCTCACAACCATGTGCAGAGATCTGTACCCTTTATTTGCAATCCCATTTTTATGATTACCCTGATGAAGATCTTTCCTTATATTCATTAACTTACAATGATCCCCAAGAGGAACTTTCACCCCCATCAACGCAGTAATTAAAACTACTGTCGGATTTTTTATTATGGACACTCGAGTTTAGGCTTTAATTACAAACGAACCAATAAGCCTACTGAAATTCGAGTTATACCAATATTTTCCTTGTTTAATTCTACATTAGCGTATATAAGACGCATTGTTTTCGACGTTCATTAAATATTTTTTATTTGTGATTGCAATAAATATTGCCCGGGTTTTTGGCTTCTTCTCTAGGAAGCGCTCACTTAGGAATATATACAAGGAAAACGACCTGTCTGGTTCTAATGACATTTTTAGAAGTCATAACCACATGTATTTGTAGTGTAATACTCAAGTTACATTTTTTCAACCACCCTGAAAAAAGTTCTTATCATTTTTCTAAAGCAATTCTTTCTCAGCCCAGGATAAACGTACAGCAGCAAACTTGGGCTTGTTTTGAAGCACGCAGTGATGGTTATCAGAAACTACAACAACTGTAACCGTACAGTGTGGTACTGAAGTTATGAAGAGTAATATTGAAAGGAGGTTTTGTGTACGCCGGACCGTGCGATTAACAGCAGGCCGGGTGGTGAAATCGGGCGCAGTGTTGCCGCGTTCAGTAGTACTCACGCGCGCAACGAACACAGCTTTTCGTTTACTTTCAACCTTTAATTTTATTTCCTCTTATAAATTCCACTTCCCAACACCTTTTCTCATAAGGGCTTTGGACCTTCAACGACAGGTTTAAAAATGGTTAACTTCCTAATTTAGAAATATCACACTGTACAATTTTTACAATAGTTATTTGTATTATTATTTACATATTTTTACGGCATTTACTTCTATCACTTTTCTTCGTCTGAAAAATCACTGTGTTCCGATGAATCGGTGCTGCTGTCATTCATGTTGATTACGACTGACTCGAAATAAGGGATATTTGCAGACAGTCCATCTTTTTCCCAGTAGTGGTCTTCAAATTTTCTCCGCGTGTTTAATACATTGTTTCCAGAGTTCAGGGGTCACGGTACGTAAGGCTTCTCGGCATAAAGCGTAAATTGCTTCCATACTTCTACCATTTTCTAATGTGTTAGCCATATTATTTTGTTTTTGCTATTTTCCCTTTTACGTAAGCCCAAATGAGCTCGATTGGATTAAGCTCGCAATGGGCCACTGGTACCCAAATAATCTGTACATCTGGTCGAAGTCGTTTAGTCAGTTGTTCCAGCTTCTTTACCGGCGTTTGAAACTAAGGCCTGACAAGGACAATCAGCTCTGATTTAGTTAATTTGTTATAATCGTCAACTCCAGGTGGTAGTGAAATATTCTTTGACGTTATCCAATGTATAACTTCACGTTTCAGCCATGACATGTTCGGCTTTTTAGATGAAGGATCGACCCTCGTATGATATGGAGCTTGATCTATAACGACAGCCGAACTTTGAGGCAATAAACTCAGGACTTTCATGAACCATTCTTCATAATGAGTTGAGTTCATCTCATTCTGGTAATCACCACTACTTTTCTTGCCATTAAAACAAAGTTCTGCACCGTCAAGAAATCGTTCTTCACTTCCGATGTGTAAAATTATGACCTGGATGACGTATTTCCATCATTCTCCTTTGAAGCGGCTCCTACTCTCTTCACTGACGACAGCGATAATCCAAGACAATTAGCCACCTTCTGGTACACAGGGAACCTCTTGTTCCCTACTTTTTCCCCCTCACATTGAAAGAAAAAATAGCACTCAAAATCATTCCAAACCTGGCGAGTTGGCCATGCGGTTATGAACGCGCAGCTGTGAGCTCGCATCCGGGAGATAGTGGGTTCGAACCCCACTGAGGGCAGCTCTGAAGATGGTTTTCCGTGGTTTCCTATTTTCACTCCAGGCAAATGCTGGGGCTGTACCTTAATTAAGGCCACGACTGCTTCCTTCCCATTCTTCGGCGTTTCCTCTCCCATCGTCGCCATAAGACCTATCTATGTCGGCGCGACGTAAAGCAAATAACAAAAAAAAAAAAAAAAATCATTGCAAGTTCACCCTCTGATAACGACGGTCTCGGAGGCTTCTTGAAGTGACGTGGTCAACGTGCAGAACATAGGAAAACTGAAAATAGCTTCCGGGCAAACCAAGGTCACGGGCATTCCCTTTCACAACTGCCAGGGACGAGTGTACTGTGTTCGTTGCACGCGTGATTACTACTGAACGCGGCAACACTGCGCCCAATTTCACCACCCGGCCTGCTGTTAATAGCACGGTCCGGCGTGGACAAAACCTCCCTTCAATATTACTCTTCATAAATTCGGTACCACACTGTACGGTTACAGTTGTAGTTTCTGATAACCATCACTGCGTGCTTCAAATTAAGCACACGTTTGCTGCTGTACGTTTATCCTGGGCTGAGAAAGAGTTGCTTTAGAAAAATGATAAGAACGTTTTTCGGGGTGGTTGAAAAAAATTGTAACTTGAGTATTACACTACAAATACATAATGTTATAACATATAAAAATTTTGATTAGAATCAGACAAGTTGTTTTCCTTGTATATATTCCTAAGTGAGCGCTTCGTAGAGAAGCAGCCAAAAACCCAGGCAATATTTATTACAACCACAAATAAAAAATATTTAATGAACGTCGAAAACAATGCGTCTTATATACGCTAATGTAGAATTAAACAAGGAAAATATTGGTATAACTCGAATTTCCATAGGCCTATTGGTTCGTTTGTAATTAAAGCCTAAACTCGAGTGTCCATAATAAAAAATCCGACAGTAAGAGGACTTTTCCTATTTGTGAAACTCATAACCTGACTTTTAACCCCGTTTATCATCATACCATTGACTGCTGTCCATCTCAACATTATCTACAAAGTTTCACTTCAAGAAGTGGACGGCGATTCGGGAGCTCGCAATATAATTACTGATAGCTGATACGACCTAATATCCTCAATATACAACTACAGTATTCGAATAGTAGTTGTGAAAGTCCACATTTAAGACAGATATCCGTATCAGAAAGATGTCTTTGAAGACTATTGTGTGCAGCTGGAAGTGAGACATGGATATTAACTAGTGCAGAAAGAAAGATAATGAAAGATTTTGAAATGTAATGTTACGGAAGAGTGCTGAAGGTCATATGGGTAGGTCGTTATACAAATGAAGAGATACTGAACTGAGTTGGTGAAAGGAGAACGATCGACTGAAGCCTGGCGGTTCACACCCTGGGACAGATCTTTAATACACCAAATGCTTGCCAAATTTAGTCCTGGGGTCGATCCTTAGTATGTTTCAATATAATGCCATAGTACGTAGAAATATATGTTTCATAAGATCTACCAATAATTCGTCAGCGACGAGTATGAAAGCTAGGTGGCCTGTACGGATGACCTTGACCATCTTAGCAACTTATCTTGACCAAGACCGCACGCACGTTCGATAATAAAAGACGACAGTTGTCACTTTATTGCTTCTCGACATGTCATTTACAAACGCTGCATTTACTTTATGACAAACGATTTTACTCGACGTTGACGAGTCACATTCCGTGCAACTGCACAAATCTACGTTTACCATAATCAGATTAGTTCAGTATAATTGTTCAACTCCTTGGCTGAATGGTCAGCGTACTGACCTCCGCTTCAGAAGGCCCCGAGTTCATTTCCTGACCGGGTAGGGGATTTTAACCGCGTCCGGTTAGTTCATCTAGCTCGGGAACTTGATGTTTCAGTTCATCTTAACACCCATCTCCATTTACATACAGCACATGACACCACAGAAACACACAACAGAGAATACATCCTTGCACCTAGGGTTCGCGTCCGGCCGCAGGTACAGTACAGAAGAATAATAGCGCTTTCCAATTAAATCCAAGTGAGTTCCTCCAATATTGATATATATATATATATATATATATATATATATATATATATATATATATATATATATATACTATCAGTAATAATAATAATAATAATAATAATAATAATAACGAGAAGAAGCAGAATAAGAAGATGAAGAAGGCCCTCACTGATGGGTTCGAAGAAATACTGGGAGGATTTCAAAGCCAGTACAAGAACAAGATCTAGACACTGACACTGTTATCACGCAGTCCATAGAGGCTCCATTCGATACATAATAATAATAATAATAATAATAATAATAATAATAATAATAATAATAATAATAATAATAATAATAATAATAATCTATCACTTTTCCCACACTGTGGTGGGATCTCGGTTGTGAACTGTGTGAAACGTGGATTTGGCCCAGTTTTATGGCCAGATGCCCTTCTGACTCCAAGTCTATGTGGAGGGATGCATTAGCTATTACGTGTTTCTGTGATGGTTGGTAATGTGTTTTGTTGTGTTATATCAAGAGAAGTGTGTTGGGACAAACATCCAGTCTCCGAGTCAGAGGAATTAACCACACGCGATTAAAATCCCTGAACCGGTCGGGAGTCGAACCTGAGACCTCAACGCTGACCATTCAGCCAAGCAGTCGGCCTGTGGAAGTTATTCGGGAGAATAGGCTTACTGTACTGATAGGCTGCGAACATTGCCGGGGAAAATGAATGGTAGCAGAAGGAACAGGTGGTGGTGGTGGTGGTTAGTGTGAATTCTTGGAAGAATGAAGGTATTGACAAGGGAACGAAAAGAGTCACGAAGGGGGTGAAATTGAAAGACCTCGTAAAACTAATAGAGGAGGAGTAGGAAGAGCAAAAGAGTTGATGTAGGGAAGTTGAGAGGAAAAGTGAAAGTGATGATGACATTGCTACAGGTGTCGATGAGTGTGATGTTTGTGAAAGAAGTGCAAGAAGTAAGACCTCGCAGTATTTCCAAGACTGTACGCTTTAGCTCCTCACCTTAAAATAGAAATTCGGTCACCTGTTTGTACGTTCAAAGCACCATAATCCGCATACATATTAAAATGTAAACGAAACTTATTCTTTGCAACAAATGAGAATTGAAATGATACGCGCCACGTCATTGTACAACAGGTCATAAAGAAAATGGCTCTGGTCATACACTAAAATGGCTACGTGGTAATTACAACGCTTTCTTAAGCGTCCTATACACACACGAACATGGTTCGGCGAACTTGGTTCCTGAAGTTGGTTCGCGAACCAAGTTCGCTTCTGTTTCGCTACACACGTTCAGGCAGCACGAAGAACTCGGTCTCACACTTGTCCTGGAAATGGATGTTTTCAAAGTTACGGCTGCTGTCATTGTGCTTGACGAGCTGGGTTGTTTTAGGAAGAAGGGGAGCACGTGGTGTAAAAGCTGCTTACGAGAAAGAGACAAATGATCGCAAATGAATATTCTAAACATGTTTAAAGACACAAGTGAAAAATACTTTCAAAATTTTCTGCAAATGCCTGATGTGAAATATAGAAATTAGTTAAAAAGCAGAGCAGATTAGATTATGTTAGTTATTTTAATGCCGAGGGAAAAGTTGCCTGGCAGGACCGAATACTATCCTCAATATAAAATAAACAATATGAAACATAATGTACTGAATTTGCAAATCTTTTTTAGAATCAATTTAGTAAATACTTATTACTGTATTTGCGATTCGAGTAGTTGACTTTCCTCGTATTGGCTGTCACCACCCAGCTCCCCTTCTTCGGAGACTGGAACATCAATGTTGGATTTTGAGTTTCGTATTTTCTCTTGGTCGGTGAGAAGTGAAAGAAGACGAAGTACCACAATTTTGGTACATGGGCACTTTCTTACGACGAACCTGTTTTACTTTTTCATCTCTTAGACTTTCCTCACTTCCCTGCGGAAACTTTGTTTCAACGAAGTAACTTTCACAGTAAAAAAGGCTAAATCTGCCTCGGATATCTTCTCTCGCGTCATATGACAGACGCAGGAAAGAAGTGACATTAATGGCAGACAGAAAAATTCACCTGAAACAGTCGCCGACGGACGAATCACCAACCAGTAGCGTCATATGCCCTCACTCCATATGAGCACTGCGAAGAGATTTGGAATTTAATTCAGGCTTTTGGACGCAAATGAAATGGCGTATGGCTTTTATTGCCGGGAGTGTCCGAGGACATGTTCGGCTCGCCAGATGCAGGTCTTTTGATTTGACTCCAGTAGGCGACCTGCGCGTTGTGATGGGGATGAAATGATGATGAAGACGACACACACACCCAATCCCAGTGCCAGCGAAATTAACCAATGATGGTTAAAATTCCCGACCCTGCCGGGAATCGAACCCGGGACCCCTGTGACCAAAGGCCAGCACGCTAACTACTTAGCTACGGGCCGGACTTTTGGACGCAATCTGGTGATTAGAAATAGTATACCACCACCTCCCCTATCCTGTAGACTCCCTGGATGTTCTAACATTCACAATTCATGTTTTGCACATTTTCATCATGACTGAAATCAATACAAATGTCTGATTAAATAAGAGAGCTAACAAGACACAAATTATATATTTAAAACACTATTTTTAAGAAACTGGACTAAAATCGCATATACTCTGTCTGACAGGAGAAAGGAGAACTGGCACGCTGGTTGGAGACAGTCGTCTTCCCACCTTTCAACAGCTGTCTACACGAACTCCTGCAAGGACGTCGAGTCGAGTGAGGTCACATCACAGAGCTGCTTCCTGTCCTCGTTTATGTAAGCAATGCCAGTTTCATCTAGAGGACCTCTAGACGCCATCCCAGGCTCTAAAGTCGAGAGCTCCTGGGATGCCCTTCAAGTCGCCTAGCATGGATGCATTCTATAACCCTCACCCAAAGGAGAAACCAGAAGAGACAGAACACACACCAGGTATTGCAGCAATAGGCAGTCAGCGCTGTCTTATTGTCGATTAGTTAGCCCTTTAGAATGTGTCGAGGGTGAGCATTTGAGAAGGTGGCTTGAGACTTGAAAATATGTACTATCCTAGCTTTTTTTTTTCTGAAAAGGGTTGAATACCTCGGTAGAAAACCACACTTAGCATTGCTATATCATTTATTATTATAATTATTATTATTATTATTAATATTATTATTATTATTATTATTATTATTATTATTATTATTATTATTATTACCACTGAGCAAGTGGCTATGCGGTTTGGTTACGTAGCTTTCAACTTGCATTCGGGAGATAGTGGGTTCGAATCCCACTGTCGGCAGCCCTGAAGATGGTTTTCCATGGTTTCCCATTTTACACCAGGCCTGTACTTTAAGTAAGGCCACGGTCGCTTCCTTCCCAGTTATAGCCTGTTCCTATCCTACCGTCGCCATAAGACTTATCTGAGTCGGTGCGACATAAATCAAATTTTTAAAAAATATTATTATTATTCCTTGTTTTACAACTTTATAGTTGGTAATATAGCTCGTATTTCGAATGTCGATACTTTACATATAAGAAATATAACTTAACCATAATTTGCATAAATTTGCTATGTAGTATACGTCTTCATTATTCTATTCGCTAAAGAGATTGCAGTTTATTTAATTTATGATCCGTATTGAGCATTCAGGAATGTTTTGACGATGTTGCAATCTTTTGTGCCACGTTGTGAGTGTAGATAGAGAGTTGTAATATATATTAAAGTTTTCTGGAAATTATGTTGGTGTAAGAGCAGGAGGAGTACCTACAGTATATTTCTTGACCTTCTCCCTGTATTTCTGTTTCATATTGTGGCCATTCGGGATAGCGATGTCGATGAGACATGAGTGTTGGTTCTTTCTGTCTGTTAATATTATGTCTGGTCTATTGTGAGGAGTTGTTTTACTTGTTTAACTATCGTGCGATCCCAGATGAGTTTATTTTCCAGTATACTTTGTGGGGAGTATTTGTAGAAAGACACCCTGTTGTGAATCAAGATCGGGTCAGGGCAATTTCTTGGTGTATAACTTTGGCTACATCAATATATCTGTAAGTGTACGATGTTGGCGCTAGGATTCTGCACTTACTGATGAAGTGTTCAGTGGTTTCTGGGCTGCTGTTGCATTTCCTGCACTAGTAATCTTTCTTAGTAGTGGGATTCTCAGCAGGTAGGTACTACTTCCATACAACCTTCTTAAAAAGTTTACAATCACTTGTTCTTGTGTGTGATTAAACAGCTTTAACAGCATGTTCAAACATCTCAGCTGAATTTTATCTCGACACACCTGTGGAGTACCATGTTTTAAATCACCTGTATCACCAACGGTGGACCCTAGTGTCTGAAAACCGGTTCTCAAAAAAAAAAAAATGTGGTGTTACGACTGTTTAATAATAATAATAATAATAATAATAATAATAATAATAATAATAATAATAATGTCCGCCCCTGTGGTGCAGCACCAAGCTCGATAGTTGCAGTGGCTTAAGCGCGGCCAGTATCCAGTATTCGGGAGATAGTGAGTTCGAACCCCACTGTCGGCAGCTCTGGTTTTCCATGATTTTCCATTTTCACACGAAGCAAATGCTGGGGCTGTACCTTAATTAACGGCCGCTTCTTTCCCACTCCTACCCCATTCCTGTCCCAACGTCGCCATCAGACCTATCTGTGTCGGTGGGACGTAAAGCAACTTGTAAAAAAAAAAAAAAAGTGGTGAGTGGTGTAGTGATTGGTGTGATTAGCTTCCCCCCCCCCCCAGGCCTGTGTTCGATGCCTGGCTCTGCCACGAAATTTGAAAATGGATGCGAGAGCTGGAACGGGGTCCACTCAGCCTCGTGAGGTCAACTGAGTAGAAAGGGGGAGGGGGGGGGGAGGATATTCGATTTCCACATCAGTCATCTTCGAAGTGGTTTCCCGTGGTTTCCCACTTCTCCTCCATGAAAATGTTGGGATGGTACCTAACTTACGGCCACGGCTGCTTCCTTCCCTCTTCCTTGTCTATCCCCTCTGATCTCCCCATCCCGCCACAAGGCCCCTGTTCAGCATAGCAGATGAGGCCGCCTGGGGAGGTAATGATCCTCCTTTCCAATTGTATCCCTCCGACCCAAAGTCTTACGTTCCAGGACACTGTCCTTGAGGCACTAGAGTTGGGATCCCTCGCTGAGTCCGAGGGAAGAACCAACCCTGGAGGGTGAACGGATTAAGAAATAATAATAATAATTGTAACGTGGCTAAGTGAAACCTCTATTTTTTCGAGCATATTTGAGCTGTGTATTGGGATATTATTTCCGTTTTATTGTCCATTGTTTGGTGCGCCTGTTTAAATATGTGATATATAATTATTGCGTCGTGGCTGAGACGAAGGCTATTGGCCTCTTTGGAAAATCAATACTGGTGCGCATGCGCTGAACGCGTCTTCTTCATTGAGTGTACTTCTCTCCCCGGGACTCGCTGTCTATCTGGGATTCAAGATGGATGTGTGCGCGCGTGTGTCCGAGAAGAAACGTTCTGTAGTCGGCGAAATGGTGTTTGATACTCCAGGATAAACTAATCAATACTTAAGGCAATGCTTTCATTTCTACATGTAGTTTTGAATTATTTATTTTCTTTTCTTTATTTCTCCATTGGGCGTGATTAATGTGATATCTGTTCAAATTGCTAACGGCTGTGTGCTGATTTTGAAGTGAATGTAATGTGGAGGTTTGGATTACCTTTCCTAACTTTCCTGTCGGCTGATGTAAATAATCTCAAATTATTATATATTTTGAACTGGAACCCTACTATCTGTTGGTTTATTAAAGAAGATATTACCTTAAATTGACTCAACAAAGAAAACCGTTATGGAGTCTATTCAAGTTATTACTGACGCCATGGGAAGAAAGTAACATTGTTAATATGTACCTACCTAAAAAGACGTTTCGGCAACGATTTTCTGCACTTGATTTTCTTTGAACATTCTTCATCGACCGAAACATGCTTTAATATGCATTAAACCGTAACTTATGTAAAAAGAATTCTGAAACCCTGTTTTGTGAAAGTAATTATATTATTAATGGGGTAACTGAGGTAATTTGGAATCGCGGTATATAGGCCTATGAGTGTAGCCTAAAGGTTATCCTTTAAGTTTATTTTATTTGACATTCTTGCTTATGTTTAATACTTACTCCTGATTTTTGGGGGGTATCTTCTTCTTATTATGGTGTATTTTCTTATGCTTGAAAAGTGATCTCTAATTGTAGCATTATTTTATTGTTTTTTGGCCTATGTTGGTTGTTTTCTCGTAATGGAATCATTCTTATTTCTTCTTCTTCTGATGTCGGGTGTTTAATTTCTACCTCATATGTGCATCATGCCGCTTCCAAGCTTAGCCAACAAGGAATACAAGGCCTGCCCAATAGCCACTCATAGCTGTCCGCCCTGTGGATGCTATATTTGCCGCTAGAGGCGCTGCAATTCAACCTCACACAACGACATTAAAGATATATAGACTGCTAAACATACTCGTTACAGCGCCCCTGTCTGAAGCTCAGTGAACTACGGCCGCCATGACAGTTGTAGGCAAGAGAACTTGACACTGAGACTGGCCAAGCCGCGTGTCACTTTAGCCTCAGTCGTATTATCAGTTCATGAGTAGATGTGGTTATTTTTGTTGCAAAAATCAAGTCCTATTTAAAAATAGCGAGTCCAGACGTTTTGAAGACACTGTTGACATTAATAATTAAAAGACTTTTAATGAAATAAGCCCACAAAATCTGGCGGCCGTTTGGTTGGAAGAAGATGAACAGTAGTATGTTGTAAAAATACGAGTTTTTATTTTTCAAGATGCCCACGTTGTGCGCAGCATTTAACTGCACCAATAGCCATCAGAAAGGGATTAACGTTACATTTCACAAGTATGTATGAACAATTAGGTATTTGCGAATTATTTCAGTAAAGGCCCAAACACAATTCCATATCCCATAGGCCATTCTAATCATGACACATTTTTTTCCTTCAAGGTTTCCTTTGAACAATACACCTTTGTTAAAGAAATGGTTGGTTGCAGTAAGGAGAGACCATTGGGAGACAACCAATGCAAGCAGATTATATTCAGATCACTTTATACCTTCAGATTTCAGGTAAAAATTATTATTAGCCTACAGCAATATAAACTCTTATTAGGGGAAAGATGCTTAGCTCCTCCAATATGTGGAGCCTAACATGTAAATAGAGAAATTAAATCTAGAAGTTAAACTCTTCATTTATGAATTAATGAATGTAACTTTAAGCTCCTGTTGTAACTGCTAGGTCTTTCACAGGATTAAAGTCAGTGATAATGAGGTGAATGCCTTAATGGTGAAAACAGTTTACCTATTACTTACCAGACACTTATCAAAAAGGGGCAAGGGAAAATCTCTGATAAAATCCTGAACCTGGTAACTAGGTTTGACAGCAGCTTTAACCTAAGCAGGCATTTTAGCAACTGAGCCACCACAGAGGCCACTTCAGTTATGATCAGAGAAACCAGTAAACTGAGATTCCAACAGGGATAGAACTGAAGTGCCATGACATTTTTCTTTCATTACTGCTCTAACTGGCATCAAAGATTAGTAAAATACAGCATATAAACAATATTAATTCGAATCTATTTATGTTTTTCAGGTATGCTGTAACCGTCTAGGCTTCTCCAGCCCTACTAATTTAATATAATATCATTTTACGCGATATCATTTCATATCAAGTTTATCCGCCATCGGCAATTATTCATAATAACATACACTGACTGACAGAGCAAATGCAACACCAAGGAGGAGTGGTTCGAAAGGGATGAAAGTTGGGGAAAAAAGAGAGTCGGCACGGAAGAATAATTGATGTTTATTTCAAAACGATATGCAGGTTACACAATGCGCACGGCATCGACTCAGTAGGATGTAGGACCACCGCGAGCGGCGATGCACGCAGAAACACGTCGAGGTACAGAGTCAATAAGAGTGCGGATGGTGTCCTGAGGGATGGTTCTCCATTCTCTGTCAACCATTTGCCACAGTTGGTCGTCCGTACGAGGCCGGAGCAGAGTTTGCAAACGGCGTCCAATGAGATCCCACACGTGTTCGATTGGTGAGAGATCAGGAGAGTACGCTGGCCACGGAAGCATCGTACACCGCGTAGAGCCTGTTGGGAGATGCGAGCAGTGTGTGGGCGGGCATTATCCTGCTGAAACAGAGCATTGGGCAGCCCCTGAAGGTACGGGAGTGCCACCGGCCGCAGCACATGCTGCACGTAGCGGTGGGCATTTAACGTGCCTTGAATACGCACTAGAGGTGACGTGGAATCATACGCAATAGCGCCCCAAACCATGATGCCGCGTTGTCTAGCGGTAGGGCGCTCCACAGTTACTGCCGGATTTGACCTTTCTCCACGCCGACGCCACACTCGTCTGCGGTGACTATCACTGACAGAACAGAAGCGTGACTCATCGGAGAACACGACGTTCCGCCATTCCCTCATCCAAGTCGCTCTAGCCCGGCACCATGCCAGGCGTGCACGTCTATGCTGTGGAGTCAATGGTAGTCTTCTGAGCGGACGCCGGGAGTGCAGGCCTCCTTCAACCAATCGACGGGAAATTGTTCTGGTCGATATTGGAACAGCCAGGGTGTCTTGCACATGCTGAAGAATGGCGGTTGACGTGGCGTGCGGGGCTGCCACCGCTTGGCGGCGGATGCGCCGATCCTCGCGTGCTGACGTCACTCGGGCTGCGCCTGGACCCCTCGCATGTGCCACATGTCCCTGCGCCAACCATCTTCGCCACAGGCGCTGCACCGTGGACACATCCCTATGGGTATCGGCTGCGATTTGACGAAGCGACCAACCTGCCCTTCTCAGCCCGATCACCATACCCCTCGTAAAGTCGCCTGTCTGCTGGAAATGCCTCCGTTGACGGCGGCCTGGCATTCTTAGCTATACACGTGTCCTGTGGCACACGACAACACGTTCTACAATGACTGTCGGCTGAGAAATCACGGTACGAAGTGGGCCATTCGCCAACGCCGTGTCCCATTTATCGTTCGCTACGTGCGCAGCACAGCGGCGCATTTCACATCATGAGCATACCTCAGTGACGTCAGTCTACCCTGCAATTGGCATAAAGTTCTGACCACTCCTTCTTGGTGTTGCATTTGCTCTGTCAGTCAGTGTATTTATTCAACGTCAATCATTTTTAATCAAGGCCTTTTGCAAACATATTGTATATATGATAACATCGTTTTATTATTTAAATTATTCTATTATGTAGGATAGGAATTCATTATGATGTAAATACGGTCAATATGTTGAGACATAGTTGTTTTCATTTCATCTCATGTTTGTGTATACGGAGGGTTATTCTTGAAGCTGGGGATTTTGCGTGACTCATGGGTTTGGGGAAGGCAGTAAACAGTGACCCGTGCGCGAGGCTTGCATACCAGCAGAGTACATCATTGCCACGCCTACTGCACTCGACAAGAAAGAAGAGAAGGGGAGATGATAATGCGATCTACGAATCAGATGTCTCGTTATATAGAGATCTGAAATTGAGCTGCTACCAAGAGTGGGGGACCCTGGTGATATTATCAAGTGCGGAGCGAGATATTTACGGATACTCCATCACTACTACTTCTACTGTGAACATGTACTTTGAACGACGTGATTTGATTTTTGAAACGGTGTGTGGTCGCTCCGCGACATAGTTATTTTTGTACAATGTGTTGTCGCTTCGATACAGTACTCAGCTGCGGTAATGTTATCGGATCTGCGTGAAACGAAACAAGCTTATGGCTTGTGTTATATTCAGTAAATCTTCTGGACGAAGAACTATGTTTAGTTCAAGTCTACGGAAATTGGTACAAGTCTGTACCGTATAAATAGTATAGCTCAGTTGGATTGAGATTTCTACTAATATGGAAAAATTCATATCTCTGAATTTTCTCCTCATACGATCAACGCTGATCAGTTTTTACAAGTATAGGGCCAATGTCTAATTTAAAGACTAGGCAAATAGGGAGTGTTAGTCCAGATAGCCCGTACCATATCAGAGAAGGAAGGAAGGATGTCCATGGAGCAAATTCTACATCGAGAAGAAGAGAACGAGTAACCACGGAAACCAGATGACTTCAACGGAAGCTGCAATTGGTGAGCTTCAGTTAGATAAAGCAAGCAATATAAAATTCAGTAAAGTAAATTATAAATTCCTCCACGCTTTAAGGAACTTTACCTATTCATCTCATTTTTTTGTTTAATAAATTAATTTGTATTTTATATTGCGTTAATTTTCTTTCTAAAGCGATACTTAGTGGTTAATTATTTAAAATCCTACCCCTGTGATTTAAGTATAAGTCTCTATGCTAGTAAATATAAATTTTGTTTTACAGTTTTGTTTAAAACTGTAACCCTGGCGCCCAAACATCACATAGAGAAATGGGAAACCATGGAATGTTAATTGTTTCTATTTGCGTGGCAATCTGCGGGCAAGCCACAAATAGTTTATTTGAGATTCATGTGTCCCAAGATAATAACTTTCATCTCCCCAAGTGTTTTGATGAGGGGTAGAACAGTTACATTTGTCGCACCAACGTGGAGCTCGAAAACCATTAAGTATTCGTGGAAAGAAGGCAGTAAAGTAGAATCTGTGTTTGTGGGGGTTAAGTGAGTGTCTATATAATTTGTATGTGTGATTTGGGGAGAATCATGGCTGCACAAGGTGAAAAGGACATGAAATTAAGTAGCGGAAACTTAGTAAAGGAAGGCGAGACACTGAATTCTAGGAATGTTGTAGATGAAAGTATTGAAGTAGATAAAACGGTAGAGAGTGGTGGGAGCATGGAAAATAGCACAGAATCTGATGTAGCTAGGATGGAGGGCGAGAAAGAAAGTAATACGAATAGTGAAATGAATATTCGACAACTGTTTTTAATGATGCAAGGGATATTAGAGCAAACGAAAGGGATAGATGAAATTAGGAAGGAAACGAAAGGGATAGATGAAATTAGGAAGGAGACGTATGAAATTAGGAAGGAAACAGATGAAATCAGGAAGGAAGTAGAGAGAACACAGACAGTGATTAAAGAAAATAGAGAGGAGATAGAACAGACGAAAACCGAAATTAGCAAGGAGATTGAAACAGACGAAAACCGAACTTAGCAGAGAAATAGAACAGACGAAAACCGAAATTAGCAGAGAAGTTAATGCTAAGATGGATGCTTTAAATCATAGATTAGATGAAGCACTAGAACAGCAGAAACTTTTTGAGAATCAGTTAGCGGAACAGGAGATGAGACGCAGCCAACATGAGAAAGTGGTAGAAAGAAAGTTAACTGAACATAAAACCGAAGTCATAGAGTTGGTAGAGAAAGAAAATAGTAAAGTTAATGAACGAGTACAACAACAATACGATGATCTGTGTGGTAAGGTAGAGATTAATGCTAAAATATGTAATGAAAAGTTTAAGAAAGCAGAGGAATATGCTGTTGAAATTAAAGCCACCAAGGAAAGACAGGAACACATTGCAAATGATGTAGAAACTAGAGAGAAAAGAATTAATGAACGTATTGATAGGTCGGAGGCACAAATACGTAAAGAAATCAGAGAAAAGCAAGATAATATAGGAAGTCAGTGCAATGGTACAAATTTCATACATGAAACTGAACTACCTAACTTCAATGGGAGGCAGACAAACCCTTTAGATTTTTTAAACACTGTTAAGAAACGGTTTGAAAAGCGAATAGAAGAAGGAATAATTGAATGGGAAGAAGCGTTAGAAATAATTGGTAAAGCTTTTATTGGGGAAACGAAATCATGGTTTGCGGTATATAAGAGCAGCATGACCAGTATGGTGGAATTCCAGAAATATTTCACGGAAAAATTTTGGAGTGAAGCTATACAAATCAGGGAAAGAGAACGCATTGTCTTTGGGAAATTTAGGCCACACGAGGGAGTTTCTATGACAGAGTATTTTCTCGCCCACGTCATGATTTGTAAAAACGTAGATGGGATGTCAGCGGAGAGAGATATTGTGAAATTATTACTCAGGCATTTTCCCAACAAAATCCGCGAAGCTAGCTGTATGCAACAGATAGAGTCTATACAGGGAATGGAAAGATTGCTAGCAAGTTTCGATGCGTTAGGAAATAGTAGTAGTACACGTGAGCACACAAACTATCAACCACCACCCAGAAGACAAGAACACAATCACCGTGGTCAGTTTCAACCGAGACAACAACCTGTAGGTAATCAGTCATACCAGCAAAATAGGAATGTTCAGAGGGAACGCAATGTAGAGGAAGGTACAAGCCGAAATCAGGATACAAGAAGACTAAGTAATTTAAACTGATAGTAGACGGTAATGAGAGATCAGATTATCAGTCTTCAATACATGTTGCGAGAAATTGTGTAATGACGCACATGGATTATGATCTCGATGTTAGAGATGAGTTATTACGGGAGGTGGAAGTGAATCAAGTCGAAGTTGGTAGTAAAAGTGAGAACCCCGTTGTTACGATCGTTATATGGAGGGCGCAGTATCAGGCTTTATTGGATTCAGGCAGTCAAAGATCATGTGTAAGTTCGAAGTGGTATGAGGACAGAAAGAAGGAGAATATTGAGATTGAAGAAATGCATGTGAAATCCACATATATCGTCACTGCTGTAGGTAAAAGATCCAAGCAAATGTGTAAACAAGTTGCCATACCTATTTGTATTAACGGGAAGTCGAAAATTCAGATCTGTCTTGTTACTCCGAATCTTATATTTGATGTTATCTTGGGATCTGACTGGCTAAGTTTATACTCAGCTCAGTTAAATTACAACGAGGCGATAGTATATTTAAGGTGGGATAATGAGGATGTTAAAGTCACGTGGGATGCCGAAGTTCAGACGAAAGTGGAGGTTTGTAACATGTGGTGTGTTAATGAGGTTTCAAAAGACGAAGAAGAAGAGAGAGCGGATTTTAAGTTGTGTGAAGTGTGGTTAGAGGAGAACAACGATGATGCTTTGAGAGAAGCGGTAGATAGTAGCAATTTGGAAGAAGGTCAGAGGGACCGATTGTTGTATGTGTTGAGAGAACACAAGGAAGTATTTTCATCGAAACCTGGCAAAACACATGTGTGTGAACACTCATTTTCAGTGCTGGATCAAAGTATATTCGCTGGACCGAGATATCCGATACCACATAAATATGCTAAAGCGGTAGACAATCAAATTGAAGCTATGTTAGAGGATGGTATTATTGAAGTTTCGAGTAGTCAGTGTGTCAATCATTTATTGAGAAAAGCGACAGGTCTTAGTTGCAGTAAGATTATTAGTGACAAGTATGTTCAGGAATTAGGTACGCCTAGTAGGTTATTATCTGATAGCGGATCTCAATTTACATCGAAGAAGTGGAAGGCTGTGATGACAGAGTTAGGTATCACACATGTTTTTTCCTCAATTAGGAATCCGCAAGGGAATATGTGTGAACGCACGATGAAGGAATTAGGTAGGATGTTTCGATCTTTAGTTCATGACAAGCACACTGCGTGGGTTAGTTCTTTAGCGTTGATTGAGAAATGGGTTAACATGGTTCAGCATGATAGTACGAAATTCACCCCATTAGAGGTTCATTTTGGCAGCAATCCAAGGAATGAGCTGGCAAAAGTACTAGGTATTACACAGGAACCTCAGCGGGGCTCTAAGATATATGTAAGATTAGCGAGAGACAATTTGATTAAAGCGGCTGAGACAGCAGGAACGTCAGGTGTTAGACGAATTTCAGGTAGGAGATTCTGTTCTGTTACGTGTTCCAATGCTCTCGTCCGGTGAAGAGAAAGTGACGAAGAAATTCTTTTTGTTGTATCAGGGTCCATTCCAGATTCATTGTCGGGTTGGTCCTTGTGCATACAGATTGAAAGATGGTAATCGTGTCATGTTGGGCACTTATAATATTCGCTCTCTGAGACGATATATTTCTGTGAATTAAGTGTAATGTCTCCCAGACGTTGTTTTGACAACATTAAATGTACTTGAGTTGGAAAACGTGAATTCATGTATAGGTTGTGAACCTAGACCTGACACCATTGTAGAAGCCATGAGTAACTTGGGATTTTGTTTGTAACTGCAGAAGGAAATTAATGCAATAATTTTCTAAGTAGTAATATTTTTTGCAATGAAAACAAGAAATTGCTTGCGGCCATCTAAGAGAGGTAAGCCACGTGTGATTACGTGTGTGTGTGGTGTATATATTATGATAACCTGGAACTGCCGAACACTTTGATGGTGAAGTGCAAATATAGAGTTATTTACCTGTTGTTATGTTGTAAATATTATGAGTGTTGCTGACAAACTTTCGCAAGAAAATCGGCAGGAATTATGTTATATGGTATCATTGAAACAGACACTCTACAGCGAGATACAAGATTTAATTATGTATGTTTTTATTAAGTGTGTGTCAGATGTAATGATGTATATATCAACCATTTTGTGGTAGTGTGTTAATTTCATATATGTTATATCTGTAAATAACAGGAGGGCGTATGTAACCGTCCAGGCTTCTCCAGCCCTACTAATTTAATATAATATCATTTTACGCGATATCATTTCATATCAAGTTTATCCGCCATCGGCAATTATTCATAATAACATATTTATTCAACGTCAATCATTTGTAATCAAGGCCTTTTGCAAACATATTGTAAATATGATAACATCGTTTTATTATTTAAATTATTATATTATGTAGGATAGGAATTCATTATGATGTAAATACGGTCAATATGTTGAGACATAGTTGTTTTCATTTCATCTCATGTTTGTGTATACGGAGGGTTATTCTTGAAGCTGGGGATTTTGCGTGACTCATGGGTTTGGGGAAGGCAGTAAACAGTGACCCGTGCGCGAGGCTTGCATACCAGCAGAGTACATCATTGCCACGCCTACTGCACTCGACAAGAAAGAAGAGAAGGGGAGATGATAATGCGATCTACGAATCAGATGTCTCGTTATATAGAGATCTGAGATTAAGCTGCTACCAAGAGTGGGGGACCCTGGTGATATTATCAAGTGCGGAGCGAGATATTTACGGATACTCCATCACTACTACTTCTACTGTGAACATCTACTTTGAACGACGTGATTTAATTTTTGAAACAGTGTGTGGTCGCTCCGCGACATAGTTATTTTTGTACAATGTGTTGTCGCTTCGATACAGTACTCAGCTGCGGTAATGTTATCGGATCTGCGTGAAACGAAACAAGCTTATGGCTTGTGTTATATTCAGTAAATCTTCTGGACGAAGAACTATGTTTAGTTCAAGTCTACGGAAATTGGTACAAGTCTGTACCGTATAAATAGTATAGCTTGTGACGATTTATAGCAACAACGTATAGATTGATTAAGATTCTTTGACAAGACGTTCAAGGAGAAAAGAGCTGGGACCAATTGGAGGTTAGTGGAGGTTAGTGGATGTAATAATAAGAAGAAAAAAAGTTAATCAAAACAGTATATTGTTTCTACAAAGGAAATCAATTTTAAATTTTACAACTCAATTTTGTAACCTGACACACACAAAAGAAAACACTCATCGTGAATGACGTACATTAGAATAGAATCCCTAGACCATTTACAAATTATAATATTTGACTAATCAAATGAACGCGGTAACCTATAAAGCCTCGGAAAATATGGACACAAATTTCCAAAAAGGTAAACAAAGAGAGAAGAAAGGCACGGGAAGGACCAAGGACAGGGATCACAATAATGGGAGTCGCCTGAGTATAAACATTGCCAAATGCAGGAACAGTTTTATGTGATAAGTTGTACCGTCCAGGCCACAAGTTCAATCACTCACCAACTCTTGAAATTGGATATTACTCAATGTTCATTTGTTAAGAAAAAATATCACTCATATCATACTTAAAAGAAAATCGGCCACAACAATGAAGATAACTCCAAAATCCATAGGAGGAGAATAATAGTGGTAATTATAAAATAAATACTCTGTTGCTCACCCAATGCAGCAAATAAAAGAAGTGGAGCTTCCCAGCAAATACTGGGAAGTCCTCAGACGACCCTCCAACCACACTCGGAATCAGTGCTGGACTGAAGACCGAGTATGTGGGGGAAGCCTTTATACCGCTGCAGAAAGTTCCGAAAAAAGTACACAAAACGTCGAGAAATATCGGACACTGATGTAGCAGATGACGTAACGCAGAGGAGACTCAGTGTGTAGTTAGCAATTCACCAGGACGGATGCACGGCGCGGCAGCAGAGAAGGTCCAAGGCCGGTTAGATGAGTGAAGTATCGGCGAGTATATGAACATAGATGAAGTTCCAGATGACGGTAGCCGAAAATAGGTGAGTGATCGTTACAAGCTCAGCTGGATTGAGATTTCTACTAATATGGAAAAATTCATATCTCTGAATTTTCTCCTCATACGATCAACGCTGATCAGTTTTTACAAGTATAGGGCCAATGTCTAATTTAAAGACTAGGCAAATAGGGAGTGTTAGTCCAGATAGCCCGTACCATATCAGAGAAGGAAGGAAGGATGTCCATGGAGCAAATTCTACATCGAGAAGAAGAGAACGAGTAACCACGGAAACCAGATGACTTCAACGGAAGCTGCAATTGGTGAGCTTCAATTAGATAAAGCAAGCAATATAAAATTCAGTAAAGTAAATTATAAATTCCTCCACGCTTTAAGGAACTTTTCCGATTCATCTCATTTTTTTTAAATAAATACATTTGTATTTTATATTGCGTTAATTTTCTTTCTTAAGCGATACTTAACCCTTTCCAGCCCAATGATGCCAAATGGCATCATGGTTTTTTAATAATTTTCTTTGACCTTACTAATTACTCAGTGATGATGTACAAGTTCTCGGCTATTTCCTGACATGTTATTTGTAGACTGGCAGCATTGACTTGTGTAAACAAAAGAAGAGTGACATGCAATCATTGATTTACTTAGTTCATGTAGTGGGCTCCAGAAGAACACATGTGTAAGCAGGATTTCCGACGTGTTTTTCAAGGTGAGTTCATTTATTTATTGAAACCAGTTATATCCCCTTTTATTTACAAGATATTGCTACTAAAGCTAAAAGTACCTTACATTGTTGTGACATTATTTGCTTCCCACAATATGTGATCAAATATTGTTGACTCCAATTGTTATCATTGGGCATCTACAATGTGAGTGCCAACAAGTAACTTCTCTTCATTCCTAAGAAACTATTATTGGTGTTTCAAACCTGCACTGTTGATCGGATAATGATATAATTTGGGGACAGAAGTTCTAATATACTGCTCTGAGGCATTGGTATTTCATATACTGTAGCCTATAATAAATGTAGAGTGGTAAGTATGACAAACTTTACTTCATGTATCTTGCTTTGTAAGTATACATGCCTCCAGACATGCAATGTGTGCAACATTTTATTTTTCCATATGTCGCAGAGACAGAAGTCACTGACAGACAATGACGTTATTCTTTTATTGGAAGGCGATGTATCTGATGCTGATGTGGGTGAGTCAGATGCTGACGATGAAGAAGCTTGTATTGAACGTGAAGTGCGGCAACCCGGTCCTGCCTCCACACCAGAAATTCTGGGAATGGAAGTAGAAATACAGAATGAAGAGGAGATTGATTTTGATGACGTCCCATTAGCAGCTAGACTTCAAACACAGATAGGTGACACCGGCTCAGTTATTTCCAATATCCCAGATAACAGGTCAAGGTATGTTCGATGGCGACACAAGGATATTGAAGATGTGAACTCATGTTGTGATGTACATTTTAGTGATCCCCAAGAGGAAATGACTCCCTTTGAGTATTTCAAGACTATGTGTGGTGAAGACGTCATAGAAAATTTAGTGCACCAGTCTAACTTATATTGTACCCAGATTACCGGTAACTCATTGGACACTAACAAAGAAGAAGTGGAACAGTACTTAGGTATTCATATAATGGCTGGCATTGTAAAAATGCCCAGTTATCGGATGTACTGGGCAGAGAAAACCAGATATCCACTCATTGCTGATGTAATGTCACGAAACAGATTTGACAAATTACGAAGCTATTTTCATGTAAATGACAACAGTAGGATGAAGGCTCGCACTGACCCTGATTATGATAAACTCTTCAAGGTTAGACCATTTGTGGATAAAATCAGGGAAAACTTTGGTAAAATAGAACCAGAAGAGCACAATGTAGTAGACGAATTAATAATTCCTTTCAAAGGACGAAGTTCCCTAAAACAATATATCAAAAACAAGCCTCATCGATGGGGTATCAAAGTCTTTGCTAGAGCCGGTTCGAGTGGCATAATCAATGATTTCGAAATTTATCGTGGCAAAGGTACTCTGCAAAACAGTGACTCCAATCTGGGCATCAGTGGTGATATAGTGATACGGTTGTGTGAGGGGCTTCCCAAATATCAGAACTATAAAATATTTACTGACAACTGGTTCACATCGTACAGATTAATTTCCACCCTGAAACAAATGGGTATCTTAGCTCTTGGAACAGTCAGAATTGCAAGACTTCAAGGATGTACTCTCAAAACAGATCAAGAGTTGAAAAAAGTTGGACGTGGAGCTGATGACTATAGAACTGAAGTTGAAGAAAACATCATAGCTCTGAAGTGGTATGATAATAAATCAGTTCATCTGGCATCGTCCTATGTGGGCAGGAATCCGGTAGAAACAGTGAAACGATGGTCAGTGGCTCAAAAGCAGCATGTTGAAGTACCCATACCAAAGATTGTAAAAGTGTATAACTGTTTTATGGGAGGGGTTGACCTACATGACATGTTGGTTGCTCTCTACCGGAGTAATATTGGAGTGAGGAGATTCTATCTCAGAATCGTATTTCATCTCATTGATATGTGCGTGGTAAATGCATGGCTTCTCTATCGCCGGCACTGTGGACAGACAGGAGTCACGAAGCATATGTCATTGCTAACATTCCGCTCAGACATAGCACATGCATTATTACAAGCAGGCAAATCAACAGTGCGAAAAAGGGGGCGTCCATCAAATGAAAGCAATTCCCCACTTCCACAGAGGAGAGCTGCAGTGACGCCTACACCGGTAGATGATGCCAGGTACGATGCAGTGGCTCACTGGCCAATTCATGTTGATACTAAGCAAAGATGTAAGCTTTGCATCAAGGCCTACTCTAGGATAAGGTGCAGTAAGTGTTCCAAGGCTTTCTGTCTAACGAAAACAAAGAACTGTTTCATGGATTACCATGTGAAGTAGATTGAGAACATACTGTTCAATCCATGCTTCTGAGTTACATGCTTCTGACTTTCTAGTAACTTTGTGGTAAGACAATTCCTACCTCCCATAATGGGTTTTGCTCTATTTTTTTTGTGTTGTACTGTAGATTAAGGTGTTAAATTATATCGATGATATTTAGGCCTAATTTCATTTATATAGCATTTATATCCCAATTATGCCACCATTTCCATCCTGCATTTGATGAAGACTTAGTAAGAGTAAGATTTTATATATCGCATCACACTTGCCCAATGATTCCATTTGGAGTCATGCTGTATTTTGCGAAAGAGAGTTCAGGAAAACTTAATTTTAGTATATTTGTATTATGAAAGCTCATATTAACACGAATTTACAAAAAATATTTTTTTTTGGTCGCAGAAATTAATTCGGGCTGGAGAGGGTTAATGGTTAATTATTTAAAATCCTACCCTGTGATTTAAGTATAAGTCTCTATGCTAGTAAATATAAATTTTGTTTTACAGTTTTGTTTAAAACTGTAACCCTGGCGCCCAAACATCACATAGAGAAATGGGAAACCATGGAATGTTAATTGTTTCTATTTGCGTGGCAATTTGCGGGCAAGCCACAAATAGTTTATTTGAGATTCATGTGTCCCAAGATAATAACTTTCATCTCCCCAAGTGTTTTGATGAGGGGTAGAACAGTTACAATGCTAATGACAGAAAATACCTGAAGGATAATGCTGTACCCTCAAAGTTTGACTTCCCTTCACATCTAAGGAAACTAATCAATAGTAAAGCAGGACTATGTTGTTCCTCCTATAGTGGTACTAATCACAGGTAACGTAGGCTCATGGTACTATCATGGGCACTAAATTTCATATTATTATATTGGTGGGTACTAATCACAAGTAATGTAGACTTATAGTATGTCACACATAATGGTTCCACTCACAGGTAACACAAACCTATGATGTTTTGCACATAAGGGTTCTACTCACAAGCAATGCAGAACCATGGTATTGCTCACATAGTGATAATAATCATAGGCAATTTAGATCCATGGTGTATCACATTATGGTAATGCCCACAGGCAACACAAATCCATCGTGTTCCTCACATAATGGGCAACGCAGACCCATGGTTTTCATCACAGTGGTACCTATCACGGCGCCAGTCAAACCTGTGGTTTTTCTCACAAAGTGATGCCAACCACAGGCAACGTAGACCCATGGTGTTCCTTATAACGTGGTACTACTTATAGGTAACACAGTCCCATTCTGAACACAGTAGGACCGACTGGTGGAATGCAGGCGATGACACTTATCAGAAACAACACCCAGACCTGTAGTGTTTCTCGGATAATGGTACTGCTTCTTTGTAACGTAGACCTCGCAAGGTGGTACTAGTCGCAAGTAACGTCGACCCATGGTGTTCTGCACATAATGGTACTAATCACAAGTAATCACATGGATTTAATATCATCCCTTGGTCGCCCCCTTTAGTGAGCTCTTATGACAGGCAGGGGATACCATGTATTCTAAATCTGCGACCACCAACCACAGGGGAAAATCGAAATGATGGTTCATTTGAAATATTGTATTAGTTTTAATTATCTGATTTGTACTTAACTGAACTAGCCGTTAATAATCTGATGTTAAGTTCAACCCCTTACATTTATATAGGCCTATTTGTGTGTATGTAGATACCAAAGTATAAAATATGGTGTATATTTGTACAATTATTTTAGTTTTAGTTTTTTTATTGTGATCAGGAACTGTCTCAACTGTACTTGGAGGTTCTACAGTAGGTAGGCACTTACAAAACAGTATATCATTATGTCAGTTATAAAGTGATATTTTCAACATAAATTGTGCTTATAATATTGTTTAAGGTATATTACTTTTGTATATTTGTGTTCAAAATCTACAAGAGGATTAAACATTTCATTCTACTATACTAGAAGTAGTTTGTTTGTTTGTTTGTTTGTTTGTTTACATTTTTATATAGGCTACAGCCGACACGGTATCATAGCAAATTGTTTCTGAAGTATTATGGAGTATTATAATCTACTTTTGAATAGGCCTGCTTGTGTATATATAGAGACCACAGTGTAAAATATGGTGTATATTTGTACTATTATTTTAGTTAGGTTTTTTATAATGAGCATAAACTCTTCTATCTGTACTTAGAGGTTATAGGTAGTACAACAGAGTACAGAATTATGTCAATTATGAAGTGATCTTTTTAACAGAAGTTGTGTTTATAATATGGTTTATGGTGTATTAATTTTGTATATTTGCGTTCAGTACCTACAAGATGATCAGATATTTCATCCTATTGTATTAGTTTGAGGTTTTGTTAGTTTACATTTTTATATGGGCTAACAGCTGACATATCCTAGCAAACTGTTTCCTAATGAACATATCTAATAGCATTTCACGGCACTTACAAGTGAACTGGCGATGGTTGGCTTGTGTACCGTAACCCCCTACTTACTTTGAGCATTCAACGTTATTTCATTAAATATTGTTAATTACAGGAATCTGGAGCTACCTTACAACCAACAGTCTATTGTCACATAACCACAAATGAATTATTCACATTCGTTAAACACTGTCATCACACAACTTCTACTGTACATTTCTTCTTCTTCTTCTTCTTCTTCTTCTTCTTCTTCTTCTTCTTCTTCTTCTTCGTTTAGGCTTACGATGGACCACGTGGTTCTTAACTCTGGTGAGCTCTTTTCTTCCTCTTAGCCCAGTATTCTTTCATTCTTTTCTTTCTTGAGTCCATTTCACTCCTACTCCTGGACGCAGTGATTTAGTTGTTAGTGACTGGAGAGAGTCAGATGTCTTGACTAACTTTCTGAATTTATCTCGGTTGTAAATGTCATTGTGATCAATGTTTAGGTATTGTCTACTGTACATTTAATATATGTATTTTAAAAAGATTTTTATCATAACTAAGGCCGGTTTTATTGCATGAAACACAAAGGATAACGAATTTAACGTATACGTCTATACAAGTACCGTCACTCTGCCATGACACTTGTCGTTTGTTTTGCCTACAAGTGTCATGGCTGCCAGAAGTTCAAAGTGATTCAAAGATGGTCGGCAGATAGCAGTCTATATCTTTCATGTCGTTGACCTCACATGAACACCTCGGTTGTCGGTATTTCTACACGTTGTATGCTTACTGGTGATGTCGTATTGTTAAAATACGTCAATTATATTACAATGGTGTACTGTTGCGTACCGTTTTGTAAACAAGGCTCTAGAAATAAAGTTTCTGGAACTAGTTTCCATGAATTTCCTTGCCAAGAGCCAACTAGGGAATTATGGATTAAAGCAATAAGCAGACAAGGCATGGTACAGTAAATACGCAAACCATGTGACGGCAAAAATTACGTTATTTATTGTTTCTGTTCTGATGATAATATTATCTTCGATATAAATCTCCTGGCCCGAGAGACGGTGTCATCGTCTAGGAAGCCCGCCTCTCTCTTCAGAGGAGGAATGAAAATATTTAGTAGTTTCATGATGCGTCAACATAAGCATATTATTTGGGAAGGAATAAGCAATGCCAGACTCCTTGTGTGTCATGGTTATCGTATTTGGCACAAATATTGGAGTAGGTACCCCAGGACTTGAAGGCTCTCTCATACTTTCATTATTTCCGTGGTATACTCTACATGAAACTCACATTGAGAATTGCCAGTGTCGAAACTCTGATTTGAACCTTAGAATATTCGAAGAGTGCAGCTGCCCGTTCTTATCACGGAGCGTAAGTTAATGTGCTCGTCTATGCAACAGGAAGAACGGAATAGTTGTGGAACGTAAAGTGACAAAATATATAAGTAGTTCCTTCTTACCTTTCAGTTTTTCAGCCGATCTCAGGAGAGTTCTGGTACTTTCCCCTCTGAGATGCTATAAAAGCTGGGCGCTTCTTATTTTTCGGAACAAAATAAATAAAATGAATCTTTTCCAACTTTTGAAACCGTTAGTTAGTGAACAAATCGCACACGCGGATGAACCGGCAGCAACGATTCCTGAGTTAGCAAGAAATTTTCAAATACAACTGGAAAGCATCGAAAAGGAAGCCGAAGGAGCACCATGCGTTTCTATGTCGAATGTTGCAATGGCATATATTGGAGGGTATTTGGTAAGCGTTGTCGAAGACCACATGCCATGTCCAGAGTGTGTTTATAAAATTAGTAATATCCAGAGTCCATCTCCACTAACGCCATTAATAAAAATCAAAGACAAAGGTGGTCTCAGGTATCCAAAGCCAAGTTTTGTTTCACTGCTGATGAAACTGAGGCAAGTAACGGACGAAATGATATCGGTAACGCTGGGCAGCCCAAAAATAGCACAAACATTAACCGAAATACTGTTGCTACATGTTGCTAAAAATCCTATTCTACAGTGTAGGAAAAGTGATCATCCTGAGGAACTAAGCAGAATAATACCGCAGAAGTTTCTGCGCCCCTCTGTCACTAACTACACTAATGGCATGACAGATGAGTATCACCGAGACTACTTCTTGAGAAGAAAAACATTTTTTGAGAAGAAAATATCAAGGAAAATGGATAAAGTCATTCCTTCTCACTGAAAATCTACGGTGCGGTAGTAAAAATATCTAGTGCAGACCTTATATCCTTTTAAATACCAGACATAAATTTCGAAGTTTACCGGTATGTGTGTTTTATGAAAAGGTGAACATTTATTATTTTGTACTTCATTCTGCTCAGTAACGTATATAATATACAGAAAGTATAGTGTAGAGGTAAATTTGTGCTGGTTTTAACACCCGTTAGCAATGCTAGTGAGTACTGATGTAAGGTGGTATACTAGCGCTGCGGTGGTCAAGACGCGCACTGCCAGGCGGACACTGTTTCTAAAGACAGCACAGCGAGTGAGCAGGCTTTGTATTCCTTGTAGGCTAAGTTCCAAGGCCACCTCACATTCCATTCAATAACCAAGTTTTTGCCCTCTGTTAAATTTAATGTTTATGTGCAATGAAATATAAATCGTACAATCTAATGTAATTATTATTATTATGTTTACTATCAATGTCACCACGGTTATAATAATAATAATAATAATAATAATAATAATAATAATAGTTACAAGGATGCCCGTGGAGCAGAAAGAGGTTAAAGAAGGTGCCGGGGTGAATGGGTCTATCTACAATATCAAAAATAATTTAAAACATGAACTGAAGGTTATATTTCTTTTCGAACTGCAAATTTAACAATATTTCACTTAGTAAACATAACAACATATCAGGTACAAAAGCAATCTTGAACCAACACTAGAAAAATTCAAGATCAGTAAACTTTACAGATTTTGGGTTTTACAAGACCAGAGATACCGGATCCAGTTTACACTTCAATTCAAACAAGGAATCATTTCCTCAAGGGCAGAATCCCCTAATTCGAGAGTACTTGCTCCAAAATACAATATCTAGCCTTCCAGAGGCACTCATTACTCTTGCACAATTTTGGAAAAAGAGCTTACAGGCTCTCAGCTTCTTACGGCCCACTCAAGGCAACATTACATCAAAATATACAATCTCTGGCCTCTCAAGCCACAATTTATAAATAGAAAATAATTTTACACAGGGGTATCTAGTACCCAACCTATAGGACCTTTGTGAAAAAGAACAGGTTAGATAGACGGCCCGAACACAAATTGAATGGAGGCGAAGACTGTCCTCCAGATAATGAAATATTAAAACCTATAGGGCTCTAGGCCAATGAAACTGGGGCTATTCCCACTCTACTGAGGTAGCTCACATGGAAATAACCGTAATACATTACAGAAACCGAAGGTTACGAAAACGAAGCCACCTCAAACCAAGATGAAGGGGAGCTCGAGAGGGTAACTCACTCTCTATCCCCGATTTACCATTAAAGATTTTATGAAGTTTTAACATTAACCGAAAGAAAAGTTACATTTTAGAAAAGGTAGGTTACATCGTTAAAGATTCGGACCTTCCCCTCGAATAAAGTTGCGGAGGTAGCAAGAAAGATATAATTTTATGTGGCCATTACCTTATAGATGTTCTGCTGGCCGAAGAAAGAGGCGGCCCCGCCTCCTGCCTTAACACACACACTAATAAAGACGGTGATCAATTGGCCAGGAAACGTGAAAAGCCGCAGTTTATATACCCTCAGGGAAGGTTCGAGAGCATTCAAGACTAATCAGGACACACACTCTTAATTTTTATTGGTTAACACAAAGTGAACCAGAAATGCGGGATTGGTTGAAAATTAATTACAAATATTCGTGATTGGCTAGATTCAAAACTGGCGGAAAGAAAAGGAAGTATTGCCAACCCAAAAAATAAATGCACATAGATCAGTTATGGAAAACGTATACAAAACTTCTTTAAATTATAAATTCTTTCACTTTGCACCAGAGTGCATAATCGTAGTTTTTAGTAGTGTCATCTGTAGAAAAATGTCCAAACTTTTTGATGTATAGCCAAACAAAACAAGGAGAAATTCAGTCAGTTTAGGAAACTTCACAACAAAACAATTACTTAATATTTCAGTGGTGACATCTTCTGATTAAAGTTCCAACTTGTTGCGTTATCAGTTTCACCTTTTGATAGATAGAGGAGTTCATTAAGTCGCTAATTTTGAATGCGCGACGTTGAGGTGTAACCCCCGGTATAATAATAATAATAATAATAATAATAATAATAATAATAATAATAATAATAATAATAATAATAATAATAATAATAATAATTGTTACGGGATTTCCGTGGTTCATAGAGGTGTAGGAAGGTGCTGAGGTGAATGGGTGGACAGTGAAGTGATCAGAGTATAAGTTAAAGCACTAAATTTTGAAATTTTCTTTCTTTCCTATTTTTAATTTTTAAAATTGGAATTTAGAACATCTGAATAAACAACAATGATATAAAGATGAGATCGTCAGCTCCCGCAATAACAATTACTTAATGTCAAAAATCAGGTAAAATAGGGAAGATTATCGAGACAATATTTTATAAGGAATGAGGATAGTAGGTCTAAAGGTAAACTATTTTACAAGAGCATATTTGCTTCACTCACATTCTAGGAGACTGAGCTCCACTACAGTCCAGCCTCTCAGAGGCACAAGCTTCTGACAAAATTACGCTAGATAAACTTCAAAAACTGTGTTTACTGTACCCTGTAATTTCTGCTCGACAATCTGTTACACGACAATTTAAACAGGGGCAATGAGTGCCCATACTAAATGGCCTTAATACACAAAAAAATACAAGGTTTATTACGATCGGCCATGAACAACAGGCTACGAGGCGAAACACTTGCACTCCTTTTTGAAAGACATTTAAAATCCTAAAGCGGCTTGTGGCCCGAAATTGCAGAGGCTAAGTCTATACTACAGAAGGGTGACTAGATGCGAAATCTTAAGTACCAAAACAGTGTGAAGAATTTAGAGGTTTAGAACAGAGGGTAAACACTCTTTATTCCCTAAATTACATGTTTCCTCAGCAGGCTTTTGAAATTTATATTTAAACAGTGAATTTAGCACTTTACATTAAGAAAAGAAGTTTGAAACCTTCCCCTCAAGTTATCTGCCTGGAGCTATCACATGTTAAGAGATGTCTGCCATTACCTTGAGTTGTTAGGCCTTCCGAATGTGGGCATAGAGCCCCTGCCTCCTATTACGCCACACACACACTAGACCGGAGCGATGAAGATGATAATACGGTCCTAAAGCGCCCAGCTTTTACAGCATCTCAGAGGGGAAAGTTCCAGAACTCTCTTGAGATCGGCTGAAAGCCTGTACATACCCCCAATTTTCGTTGGCCAGAGAAATATACACAACATTCCTGATTAGTTAGTAACTAAGGAAGAAGGAAGCCGTAGAAATGCAGACAACATTAGCCCACGAAAGAAACAATCTACAAAACTTAAGGTTTACAAACATAGAAAATTCCCTTAAAAATTAATTGTCCTTAATCCCGCCAGAGGGGGCATATCGGGTGATAGTAGAAACATCTAAATGTTAAATGTCCAAGTATCTTGAATTACATTAATTCAGGATTCGATAGCCTTCTAGAAGGCGCGCTGTTCAACGGAACGAAGAAAGTATAGCCCCAGTACAACAACAACAACAACAACAACAACAACAATAATACCGCAATAATAATAATAATAATAATAATAATAATAATAATACAACCATCAGCACTGTTTTAATATAATGGCTTTGATATGCTATGCTGATTATAACTGTGCTGTAATGTTTAACGTAAGTAAATTATTTCGCGTACACAGGCTTTTTCGAGTAATTTCGTAACTTCAAGTATTTCTGTAGTTCGAAGTTGTCCAGGTCGCATCCATCTCGAATTACCAAGACTGCTGTACTGAAGTGAGTAAACATTTCTTTCGATGAACATTACGTGATTAATCTCAAAATACGATTCTTTTTTGAAGGATGATTTTTTCATGAAAATTATAACATAAATACACTTATGAAGTGCTGTTACAAACACTGTCGCGGACTTTTTTTGCAGAGCTACAATTCCTCCACTCATACATACTTGAGGGTTTTGGGCAGTTTAGGTAGCTGCCCTAGAAACACTCAGATGACCGTCATTCGCCACCTCTCACCTCTCTGTTGCCGGGCGTTAATCTCAAAATACGATTTCTTGTTTGAAGGATGATCTTTTTAAATGAAAAGTATAACATAAATACACTTATGAAGTGCTGTGCCTAAAGTTTCCTCGATTAATGCTCTGCACAGTGGTGAAACCTCATCAAACTGTACGGCGGCTCTTAAGATTAGCCCCAACAAACACAGAAAAACTTACCGGGGACTTTATTTTATAATATGTAGAAACAGAAAGTGCTGGCCCCGCGATGTAGGGGTAGCGTGCCTGCCTCTTACCCGGGTTCGATTTCCGGCCAGGTAGAAAGTTTTCCCCTAATCTGAGGGCTCGTTAGAGGTCTACTCAGCCTACGTGATTATCAGGGTTAGGATTTTTAGGTGCAAATTTCAGATGAACAAAAAGAAGGGAAAAGGTGCTCAAATAAGGTCAAAGAGGGACAAACATTTGCTGGTTTATTCAACTAATTCAACGATTTCTCTTCCCTCTATTCTTGTTTATTGAATTACAAACAAGCCCATCAAATTATCACTCGTCAAAAGAAGGAACCACATGGAACTGTTGTACTTCAAGACATTAAGCTTCTCTCCATTTTTAAAAGTAAGTCTATTTCTATTAGGAGATAGAATGTCTTTGTAGATGCTAAAGTTTCTTTCGACATCCACAGAAACCAGTTGGGCAAACCTTGTATTCACTAGGAATGGCAACTCTACAGATGTGGCGAATTCCTCAATGTCTGGATTCTTCTGAAGGCTAGACTCAAGTTTGTTTTTGGCAAAGCCATCTAACTGCTTCCTCACGGAAATAAAAACAGCCCATTGTTTTTCCTTTTCCAGACCTTGTTCTTCTAATCGTTAAATAACTGCAGTCAGGTACTTGTAACTATGAATACAATATAGTTCTATCTGTAAATTAAGTATTTTCTCCGGTAACAGAAGTTGCTGTGCCTTGGAAATTGCACCTGCGTGGGCTGGATCCAAAGAAAGCACAAACTCTCTAATTTTGTCAAAATTCTCACACAACATAGCAGCACACTCAATCCACGATCCCCAGCGAGTAATGAAGGGGAAATTTGGAAGGGGCAGGCCAGTTGTTTTCTTGTAGGCAACAACATGACTCGGGGCTTTCAGTAGATTCTTCTTCAGGGCAGAAATGAATTGATATGCGATGTCGTATTAGTTCCTTAAGGATTCACAAACCCTGTGAAGGACATGAACCAAGCATGTCATAAACTTCAGCTTAGGAAATAAGGTTTCAATTAGTTAACAGCTGAAACCATTTATGGAGCTTGGTCCGTAACCACTAGAAGAAGTTTTTAAAACCCGATAATAGTAGGCCATATTTTTTGGCAGAAGTTCATAATTGATTGTATTACTGTACTGGCATTGGCTTTCTGCAGCTCATACATTTTTAATACCATAGGCTTAACGTTCTCTCCTACTAAGGGAAAAACTAAAATGTTCAAAACATATCGTTCCATAGAATCTATGGTTTCACCCACAATGATTCCCACATCGCAATTAGACACTTTCTACTTGATTCTTTGCAGGGTTTCTTGGTAAACAGGCTCCATGTAGTTTTTCTTAAAGTACTCTCATCGGGCATTGGAATCTTTGTGTATTTTTCAAGAAATCCCTTGAGGGATGGATGGTTCACCTTATTGAGTGGAGTTCCTGCTTGTGTAAGAGCTGCACACAAATCAATTTTTAATTCCTTCACATTTTGGCTTTTTGAAGAACTCTGTTGAAACACATTTCGTAACACAGGTTGCCGAAATTTGTTTGCTTGAGGAGTCTTATTCATTTGATGCTTAAAGCTGGAAATGTATTGTTTGATGCGATCTCGCTGGTGTTTTTCAGCTAAACTAACTTCTTGAATCACAAATAGTACATCGCATAACAGTTCCTCAGTGTTTATGAAATCTTGTTTGAATTCCTGAGCCAGAGCAATAAATCGGGCACTGGACATCTTTGGCATGATAAAATTTAGTAGTACACTCGTTTAGTAATGTAACAAAGTGCTAACACCAGTTCACTTGCTAACTCTATGCGACTATTACACAACTCACTCTTGTGCTCACTCGCTCACTTGCTGTCCACACTCTCTTGTAACACCGTGACAGTTACCAGAATGTTCTCATTCATGCTGGAACTGCAGTCTCGGCGATTTCTAGTAGGTTCGAGCAGAACCCAGTCTCAATTCTCGGAACTACGCGAGTGCGGTTGCTGACATCTCTGCGTCACCAGTCGCCGCCTCCATGCGAACAGATGACGTCTCTCACAGTAACAAACTCACATTCACGAACAGCAGGCTACTGATTCTGGTGGGATGGAATCACTCATTGTCAATTGCATTATTGCGAGCTACATTACAGCGGTAAAGCGACAGAAAGATGTTTTGTCGAACACACAATTATTTTCCATTGTTGCAGATGTGCTTTCAACTTCCGCGCGGTGTTTTCTGAAAGAGGTAGGCTTACTATTCGCACGAATACAGCAAGCTGAGGAGACGTTAATTGAAAGTTAAATATTTTATATTGATTAGAAATTTGATCGAATAAATTGAAATTAAACTTAAAAGAAAATAGGGGGAAAGGGTATTATGGGCATGGTTGGGGGAAAAGGGGATAAAAGTCCCAAAAAAGGGAAAAAGGAGCGTGAAAAATGCCTCTTTTCGCAGCTAAAAACAAAATTTCACACTGTGATATCTTTCCGAACAGCTTTAATTTACCCTAACAAAAAAAAAGAAAGGTGCGCACCTACAAGTCCTAACCCTGGTGATTATAAATGAAGAGCCATCTGGCGATGAGGTGGCGGCCCCGGTCTAGTGAACAAAGAATAACGGCCGAAAGTATTCGTCGTGCTGACCACACGATACCTGAGCCTTTGGGCTGAGCAGCGGTCGCTTGATAGGCTCAGGCCCTTCGGGGCTGTTGCACCATGGGGTTTGGTTTGGAGATAGAAAGACATTGCATTTAACGCTGCTTCAACTACTGTGGGTCGTAAATTATGTCCAAGTGTTGGAACTTCATCCTGGTAGGAGTTGTTATGTGTCGGTAGTTCTAGGAATGTCAGTCGTTTACATTTTAAGCTGTCGTAAATGCCAACCAACTGTGTCAACTAATAAATATCTTATCACCTCATCGATTGGATACAGACCTTCTGAACGGCTATTTAGGCAGCCTCTAGGAAATGTATAATGATTTACCAATCGCACCACCATTTTGCAGCGAAACTGTTACTCAGCCCAACGGTCCTTAAAGTCGTCGTAATTTTGTCAGACCTTCAAATAAACACTAGCCCGCCTCTGTTGCGTAGTGGTTAGGGTGATTAGCTGCCACCCCCTCCCAGAGGCCCGCGTTCGATACCCGGCTCTACCACGAAATTTGAAATGTAGTACGAGAGCTGGAACAGCGTCCACTCAGCCTCAGGAAGTCAACTGAGTAGAGGGTGGTTCGATTTCCACCTCAGTCATGCTCGAAATGGTTTTCCGTGGTTTCCCACTTCTCCTCCAGGCAAACTGCCGGGATGGTACCTAACTTAAGGCCACGGCCGCTTCCATCCCTCTTCCTTGTCCATCCCTTTCAATCTTCCCATCTCCCCCCTCTCGCGCAAGGTCTCTGCTCAGCATGGCAGGTGAAGCCGCCTGGGCGAAGTACTGGTCATCTTCCCTAGTTCTATTCCCGACCCAAAGTCTTACGCTCCAGAACACTGCCCTTGAGTCCGAGGGAAAAGACAACCCTGGACCGTAAACGGATTAAGAAAGAAAGAAAGAAAGAAAGACAAAACGCTAGCTCGACCAGGATGGAACTCACGATCTTCGGATGATGAGTCATGAACTCTTGTCTAATCCACCGAAGCACCTGCTATGTGATTAGGTGTGTAAGAATGTATATAATATTATAAGTTGGAAGTAAGAGACATGAAGGTAGCGAGAATAATTGCTGGTGGAAGCAGCTGGGAACAATGGCAAGAAGATTCTCGGAACGAGGGGATAAATGTTAAGTTAGGAATGGACTCTACAGATGAATCTGAATGGTGTGAAGATGTGAGGCGAATGGAGAAGAAGAATAATGGACTGAGACATACAGGGCAACGAAGCAGAGGGAGGCCCCATCGTTAGACTCAGTTTCCAGATACGAGGTGTGGAAGTAAACGAGGCCACAGAGCCAGTAACAAATGGTTCATTCACAAGGGCTGTCTGGCCGAGGCGGTAAATACATGCTCGGTTCACCCGGAAGGACGCGGGTTCGATTCCCCGTTAGACAGTCGAAACATTTAGAAAGGAGATTTCCATTCCTGGAGAGGCACATGGTGCAGAGTTTCACTCACCTATATAACACCAAAACAGAGTAACAGTTTTTTTAAGCGTCTGGCTTTTAATGCCGGGAGTGTCCGAGGTCACGTTCGACTCGCCAGATCTATAGCTGCTTTTCCCGACGAAGGTGTTGTCTGTGGGTGAAGGTGTAATTGTACGGGCTAAGAATAGGAAGGAAGTGGCCGTCATCTTGAGAAAGGTACCATTCTCGCACCAGACTTAGCCTATGTTGGAGCTGTACCTTATAAAGGTACGACCGCTTTCTTCCCACTCCTAGCCCTTTCCCAACCTTGCGCCCCCCGAAACCTTCGATGTTCTACTGCGACGTTAAACCACCAGCCAAAGAAAAGTGAGAATATGTGTATGTACTGTGGTGTAAGAGTTAGCGTGTCTGTCTCTTACCCGGAGGGGGTTCCATTCCCAGCGAGGCCAGGAATATTTAGCTGGATCTGAGGACTGGTTCGAGTTCGAAATCCACTCAGCCTACCTGATTAGAAATGAGGAGATATCTGTCGGGAAGGTAGCGGCCCCGGTCTAGAGAGCCAAGCATAACGGCCGAGAGGATTCGTCGTCCTGACCGCACGTCACCTCGTAATCTGTAGGCCGTCGGGCTGAGCCGCGGTCGCTTGGTAGGCCAACGCCCTTCACGGGCTGTTGCGGCATGAGGTTGGTTTTACTGTGCACGTGAGCAGTGTTGCCAACTAATATTTTCAAGATCCGCTAAATGATACAAAAATCCGCTAAAATTCCACCAAGAAATCCGATCTCAAATAATAATAATAATAATAATAATAATAATAATAATAATAATAATAATAATAATAATAATAATAATAATAATTTTAAAAGTAAATGTCTGCACTCACCTGATCTGTGAGTTTCACTGGGATTAACCCCCTGCCTGCGAGCTAAAACTTGTAGGCGTTTTACTGTCGGGTGCAAACTACTGTAGGTGAATCCTCTACCTCAAGGGCCACACACAGAACAGGCCCGGTCATTAAACGGTCTTCCTTCATAGCATATATATATAAAATTGTTACTCTCTCACAGTTTCATTATCTGTCGTCATTCGTCAACTGAGAGATAAGTACCCTTTCCCCACGCATTGCAAATTTATTGTACCATGATCTCATAACATCAAATCCAAATAGAGTAACATGTTTTCCGCATGTGACTGCTAGCACCTGACAAGAAATACGGAATAGTTCGGAGACAGACTGGAGTACAAATTTAGAAAAACGTAAAATGGATAAAACACTAAATTCCGCTATAATAAATCCAGAATTCCGCCAAAAAAGACCGCTGTCCACTAAATGATATTTTTCTCCGCCGACAGTCTTCTAATTCCGCCAAATTTAGTGGAAAATCCGCTAAGTTGGCAACACTGCATGTGAGTTTTGTTCAGTGCAGCCTTTACGGGAATGGGGGCAGAGCGCGGCTTCAGCTTCCGTTCGCGCAGTACTGCCAATCAAAGAAAGTGAAACAAATGGTGAAAAGTAGTAAATCGAGCTCATAATTCATGCATGCATGTTTATTTTATCCATGTAAATGAAGAGAAAAAGAAACAAATGCAGAGGCAAAATTAAAGAATTGCAGTGCTGTAGATATTGGTACCTGTCTTGCATGCACTTTGGTGTCCCGACAAAAGTTTGCAGAAACCTGATAACAATGTACTTAGGGAATCATCATTCTGCGCCATAATGTCTGCAACACAGCATGTTTCAACATTACGCTTTAAGGTGACACTCCGGAGATAAAATATTTTTACCTAATGCATGGATTTTCACCAAACTTTGCGGGTATGTCACCTACATAAAAGTAGAGAAATCACGAACATGTCTTTCATATACAATTAATAGCTTTTCCAAAATATTCATTTTTTGAAATTTTAATTCTATTTTTTCATGAAATTTAATTAATATGTTAATGTAAATTCATAATTGGGTAGATAATACTTCTTTTAAAAGCACTACGTATCGATTTTTCTGTACATAATCAAATACAGTAGAGCCAATACGCGACACATCCGGATTTAGCCTTGTTAAAATGGGAGACATGACGCAAGTGGCGCTCCTGGTGGCTTGGCCTGAACATTCGCGCTAAATTCAAATATATATGGAAATGGATAAATAAATTACGTCTAGAAAGATGGTGTTACTAAGATATTAACTTCAAAGTTGCTAAAGCAATTCTGGATAAATGAATGAAGAATAATTTAACAGGTTATTATTAAAAAGACTGAAATTATACGTATAATCAAGATGTGAAATTGACTGCTGTGAAAGGGCTTGATCTTTCATTTATGCATTACTTTTTTAGCTTTAGAATTCCTGCCTGAAAGTTCAAGGCTAGATTTTTCTTTTTTCTCATTTAAAAGCATTGTATCATCATATTAAAACACTTGTCAACAAAAATATGGGCACATTCCTTACACACATGATTCAATGAATTTACATTTAAGAGCTGAACAATTTTCCTTTTAATTTGAAGCCTACTAACAGAGATAAAATATATAAATTTAGCCTCAAAAACAATCAAACTTCCCTATAAGTAATACTTGCCATAATGCCATTACATTAGGGTAAAGCAAATTTGCATCATCATATTGTTTCAACAAAATATGTACATTTCTTAAATCACCCATATTTTCTTCAGTGCTTGACAACGCATTACGGCATTCCAAATGGGGTAACTTGGAACACAACCAGCCACACTCATATGCATATGTATTTTCCTGAATTAAATCAAACCCACAGATCACACCTACAACAACACATCGGTATTGAAAGTTAACTGCTGCACTATACAATAAAATATGCATATTATATTTTAAGCCAGTTAAAGTATGGGTCGAGCAGATCAGAAGATTATAAAGTACTATAAAATTGTCTTTGGCACTGGAAGAATATGTATGCAAACACAATATTACTTACATTTTCTTGTCACGAGGGAAATGGAAGAAAGACTGCGCATTCTTCTCTACTTCATAGTTACTGCAGCCAAACACAGCACAAACCTTTCCCATCATGCTGAGAAGAGATATTAAGGAATGACACACGCTACTATTTAATTATGTCAACTCACTGAAAACGCATAAATAACACCAGAAACTTCACACAAATACACGTGCTCTCATGACAGAATCAGTAGTTCTCAGGTCAATCCGCTAGAGAGAGCTGTAATAGCTGTCCCTCGATATCTCGTTGAGTGTCGCGTATTGTCTCTACTGTATTTGACATAATTTATATGAGGAGATATATCGTTTATGTAATTTGTACGTTATAACATTTTGGACTTAAAAATCCCTACCACTTGAAAA
This sequence comes from Anabrus simplex, assembly GCF_040414725.1. Classification (NCBI taxonomy): domain Eukaryota; kingdom Metazoa; phylum Arthropoda; class Insecta; order Orthoptera; family Tettigoniidae; genus Anabrus; species Anabrus simplex. Next base: position 232,653,134 of record NC_090271.1, read on the forward strand.
AAGTTCTGCAATAAAAAAATTCCATACGCAGGTTTCTTAATATAGATGTGATACATGTACCATACAAATTTTGTTACATTTGGCAGAATATTATGCGAGGAAAATGGGATTTAAATGTAAAATTACAATTGGCAAACAAAACATTATTACAGTGATAAGCTGTTTGAATTCAGCGGAATAACTTCGTGAGAAGAAAAAAGATGCTTAATCCTTTCAATTTCAGTCGTAAAAAATCACCAAAATGACCAAAATATCGATTTTTATCTCCGGAGTGTCGCCTTAATAAGGAAGTACGTCACAATTAAGTCTTTGGCCATTTTTTTTTTACAAATTTTATTAGTTTAAAGCAAAAATATATTTTATTCCTAAAATTTAGGTTTTAAAATTGTCATTTTTAGTGACAAAATAAAACCATGAAATATTCAGTAGAATGGATTTACATGTGGTGCTATCTAATGCCTAAATTAAGTCAAACGAGGGGTTTCATGATGATTTTAAAGGAAAATAACCGATGGCACACTAGACAGTAGAAAGTAAAAGAATAATGAACACATGGTAACATAGCTCAATCATTATCGCAGAATTTTCCGAGATTTGGAGATTCAATCGGATGAGATACACAAAAGGATTTCATTCTTCCGTATAAGCACCAGCTGATTCTATAACTTGCTGAGTCGGAACATCTGATGGCGGTTCTCCTTTTCAAAGTCACGGCATTCAGCCACTTTGACTATTAATTTTCTGCATTCGCTGTGCGCGAGTGAACGATGAGGAGTTCGGAGCTCCTGAGGTACGTGTGATGCGGTTAGTATTGTTTCAGCCATTGTGATTATCCAGTACACTTAATTACTTCAAATGAAGTACAGAAATCAAGCTAGTAAACACCAGAACACAAGACATGACAAGATTAATGTAGTGGTGATTACTAGTTTAAGATGAAGTACAACTCGGTAACCATGCTCTGTTGTTGTTGTCTGTTTGTATCCTCAGTCCATAGATTGGTTTGACGCAGCTTCTCATATCGCCCTATCCTGTATTAACCTTTCCATTTCTACGTAACAGGTGTATGCATAAGTCTTTGCGGTTTCACTAAGAGATGGCGCCAGCGAACAGTACGCAGTGTATGAATGTGACACATACGTTAGTTTGTTCGTCAGACATTAACCTACCAACACACACAAGTTGAGTCCGCCAAACACTAGCATCTGTGTTGTATCGTTCAGCGATCACGTCGCCGTTTCCGCCTGAAAAATAACATTTGCGGCACGCATTGCTTTTATTATTTAATCAAAAGAAGAAGACTGTGGAAAGTCATCGCTTGCTGGTAGAAACATATGGTGAACACACTCCATCGGTTAGAACATGTGAGACATGGTTTCGACAATTTAAACGTGGTGATTTCATTGTGAAAGACAGTGCGCGCTCTGGAAGACCACAAAAGTGCGAAGACGAGCATTTGCAGGCGTTACTGGATGATGACCCAATTCAAACTCATCGGTACCGCCAACAAATGATTAATTTAAACCACGCATTGATCGAAAGACGACTGGAATGGGCCAGAAGACAGAAGTACAGAAATCAAGCTAGTAAACACCAGAACACAAGACATGACAAGATAAATGTGGTGGTGATTACTAGTGTAAGATGAAGTACAACTCGGTAACTATGCTCTGTTGTTGTTGTCTGTGATTTTGTTACACGACAATGCGCCGTCTCACACAGCAAAACCAGTGAAAAACATCTTGAAACCACTTGGATGGGACATCGTTCCGCACCTGCCGTACGGCCCCAACCTGGCGCCATCTATCACCTCTTCGCATCAATGGGCACGCGCTCGCAGAGTAGCACTTCAACAATTTCGAGGAAGCTGGAAAATGGCTCGACGAGTGGTTTGCCGCAAAGGACAAGCAGTTTTTTGGCTTGGTATTCCTAACTTAATTGAAAGATGGGCGAAGTGTGTAGAAGCCGATGGCCAATATTTTGAATAAATACAAATGAATTTCCCTTGAAAATTACGTGTTTTCTTAACCACAAAACCGGCAGAAACTTACGTATACACCTGGTAACCACTACAGTCTACCTCTCTCAACACTAATCAGAAGTTAAATGGGTGAGGTCCCACACTTCGAAGAATGAAGATATCGGCAAGGGAAAGGAAAGGGTTACAAAGGGCATGCGATGTAAATGAAAGGCAAACCTAGTACCGTCATGGTCGGAAGAGAACAAGAGTTCAAGGGAGGTTGGATAGAACATATGAAAATGATGAGTCGGACACAAGTATCTGGAAGCAATGGTAGGCTCAGCTAGGATCCCCATGGTCATCAACCCACTCTCTAAGTTGGGAGTTCCTGACGCCCCTTTAAGTTGCCTCTAACAACAGTCAGAGGATATCATGGATATATTCTACCGCCCCCACCCCACCGAGGGAATGGAAAAACTAAGGGCCGATTGCAGAAACGGTGTTTAGACGATGTCCACGGTTAAACAGTGCCTAAGTATGGCTGCCACATTGCAGAGACGTTATTTATCACTTAGACACTGTTTAAAACCTATGTTCAACTGGCCATGTTTAAACACTGACGAGAACACTGTTTAACCTCAAATGAGAGGAGTGAATCACAATCAGCGGTTATGTACCATGTAACATGTAATTTGTATTATGTTGAGATGATTCCGGGAAGAAAGGTTAGTCCGACGGCTTCTCTGTGGGTCGCCCGCTGCGAAATCGCAGCAATTCATTTGGAATGTACGGGGAGGTAGAGCTTAAAATAAGATTTCACTTTTCAAGAGACTTGTTTCTTGAGACTGACAAGGGGACAGTCCGGTAACTGTCAACTTGAATACAATTCTTGGCAACCGATATATTTTATTATAGAAGGGGAAATTTCCATGGAAGTATAGGACACTTCGACTACATACATGTCAGAATTACTTGTCCCAATCGTCAGAGAGCTGTCACATACATCAACCGGGAGGGATTAACTTATACTCCCAAGTAAGCACACATAATAGTGTAAATTAAAAAGTAGGTTGTATGCGGTTTTTGTATATATGTAACTGTCGCTCTAATTCAGGTAATTTTTCGGCAACTATGAGATAGGAAAAGGCAAGTGATGGTGATAGTGGTGATTCTTCTTTTACCGAGCTCGATAGCTGCAGTCGCTTAAGTGCGGCCAGTATCCAGTAATCGGGAGATGGTGGGTTCGAGCCCCACTGTCGGTAGCCCTGAAGATGGTTTCCCGTGGTTTCCCATTTTCATACCAGGCAAATGCCGGGGCTGTACCTTAATTAAGGCCACGGCCGCTTCCTTCCAATTCCTAGGCCTTTGCTATCCCATCGTCGCCATAAGACATCTGTGTCGGTGTGACGTAAAGCAAATAGGAAAAAAAAATCTCCTTTAAAGAGGAGGATTGGGAAAGAAGAACCGTAGCCATAATTTCAGCCCTGGTATTTGCCTGGTGTAAAAATAGGGAAACTACTGAAAACAATCTTCAGAGCTGCCGATGATGCGTTTCCAAACTACGATCTCCAGAATGCAAACTACATCTACATGGCATGTACAACACATTCCGTTACACATTACTATTGTTTCATTTTCCCTTCGTCGAAGCTATTTACGAGTAGATTACACTCACCGTAATAACGCTATAATCAAAGCTACACTTCCCCGTACGGTAGCGTGTCGCTTTAGTGTCGTTAATATTATGAGATTTAATTTCCACCGAAAGCGATATTCTTATCAGTGGACAAGTCATGCTCATACTTAGCCATATTTGAGTAATGTCACAGAACACCAATATTAATGTGTAGGAAGACAAACAGCTGACTGGCATTCGGCTCGTGCACCGACGAATGTCATTGGTTGCGACTAGCAAAGAGTTGCATGAAAGATACTGCCCCACTTGCGGTGCTGCGCTTAACACAGTATGTAACAAGATCGTTTGCTATACGCTGTAGCGTGCCAGCAGTATTTTTCGATGTAGAAAAAGCTTTTGACACTGTCTGGCACGATAATTTAATTGTAAAACTCCTGGAACTGTATAAAATTCCATCTTACCTAGTCAAAATTATCCAGTCATATTTGACAAACAGGAAATTTTACGTTTCCTGTGAAGGGGAGCAATCCACCCCTCGGGCACTCAGAGCTGGAGTACCACAGGGTGGAGTGCTGAGTCCCACTCTCTACGGCCTATATGTAAACGATCTACCAAAGAGGGGTGGTGTCGAGGTCCAGCAGTACGCCGATGACATAGCCATTTACATAGGGATGAAAAGAAATGACTTTGCTCATCGGCGGTTACAGCAATGGATAGATCTCTTTAGGGAGTGGTGCCAACGTAACAAGGTGAAAATAAACGCTGACAAAACTCAAGCGATTGTTTTCACCAAGCGACGGCCTAGTTTCGAACATCTTACTATTAACAACGTCCTCGTGTCTTGGACCAACCAAATTAAATATCTTGGCCTAATTATGGACCGTACTTTGTCCTGGAAACACAATATAGAACAGGCCCGTCAGCGTGCCACAGCACGGGTGTCAGCCTTGAGACCTCTGCTTGGAAATAAATATATCTCTACCTCCATAAAGAGAAATATTTACCTAGCATGTATCAGGCCCATCCTGCTGTATGGCTGCGAGGCCTGGGGCTATATTGCGAAAACTCCTCTTTCTAAATTACAAGTTATTCAAAATAAGACACTTCGTATGATGATTAAGGCTCCATATCTGAGGTCTAACAAACGGATTCGAACTGAGCTTCGCATTCCGACTCTTAGAACTCAGATTAATAAAATAGCTAAGATGGCCAAAACTAGAATCCTCTCTAGTAATTCAACCGACCCTGGCATCCTATTATTAAAGCAGGTCATGGGAGCCAAGAAGCCGCGTACTCGTCTCAAGTATCGCGGCCCTTGGATCACTTATGACCCGCCTTAATTAGACCCAGCTCAAAACCTATTTTCGGACTTTTCCAAATTTTTCTTAACACTTTTCTTCACTAAATATCCTCAAAATTAACCCCTGAAAATGCCCGGTTGTTGGGAAGGCAACATGGCAATGCATAGCTCTCCGACCCTCTAAATTAAATTACATTCCCCGTAGCGAAGAGGGGGTTTCAGCTCTGACAGGAGGTAATAATGACCTCTTCGACAGATTGCTTTTCCCCCGCTAGTGTAGCAGAACAGAGACTTTTCCGACTCATCGGCATTCCCCTGAAACAGATGAGTAGAGGGGCATAGTTTTCGCCCCGGGACTCTCGTGGACTTGCTCTCAACAACAACAACAACAACAACAAAAATTCTATCTCCATTTTCAAACCAATATTGAAACTTTAAACGATGTCTAGTTAAACACCGACTGAACATTGTTTATGCAATGGAAGATCGTGGTCAATTTAGACGTTGTTTAGGTAGACGTTGTCTATGGCTTACAACCAGTCATCGTTTTTGTAATCGGCCCTAAAAGCTTTGCTATAAAACCACGAGATGTGGGTGCTGTCAAAGCGCATTTCACTGTTCAATGCTGCTAGCTCCGCATACGATGTTGACCGAGTAATACCGAGTGAGGACTAGGGAGCCGAGCGCTCAAGAAAACGTTCGTGGATAGTAAGTATATATGAATTCCAAGCGGAAGATGGCATGATGAAGGCTACGGAGTTTAAGAGCTGGTTTTCACTTTACATTGCCCTCGGACACTCTCGGCACTAAAAGCCATACGCCATTTCATGTCATTTAATTTCATTTCATTTCACTTTACGTACGTAAAAGAAACCTTCGTCAGTACTTCAGTGACAAGTGTAATATTTTATATCATAATAAACTTAGTTTGCTGCACCTACTCGGTTACCTATTTGCATATCTCGGTCTTAGGAGCGCTATCTTAAGCTAATAACAGCTCTTCCTGGGTGATAGTGTATATCAAGGAAAGTTCAATGGGATTCCGCTCCTTATCTTTACACGTAATGGTTACACTGCAGTGAAGACGTTCACATAATATTATCAGTTCTTTCACTGAGGATACTAAAGTTTTAGATTTTTAGCGACTCTTCCTGTAATCTTTTCCTTTCACTCCTTGTCCTGGTTAAATGTTGTCAACTTTTCTCGTCATTGTCCTCCAATACAGACAAAGTCAGCAAGAGTTCGGCTTGTTCCTTCTAATGCGAGATTTCAAAGTGTTAACAAGTGCGTTGATGTGTGTTACGTTGATGCTACAATTGCAATGTTGGACGGGTTATTTAGGCCGCACTAGGCGCAAGGCGCACGCGGACTCACCAGCTACCACTACACTGGCCAAGTCGTTCGATATCTGGTTGGAGTCGTGCTCGATTCCTCCCTAGCACTGTATTGTAACCACGTTATTTTAAAGGCCGTAGTTCGCAGAGTTGGTGAAAATGCCGGGTTGTTGTGCATTCGGCTGTACCAACACGGTGGAGAAAAGATGTATCATGGAGGTATTGTGCTAAACAACCAGAGTGTCAGCAGAAGGTGCAAGTGCAAGAACCTGAAATATCTCAGCATTTCAGAAAAAGCAAGCCTGAGCTTGGCCTTCAGTGAAAAGAATTTTCTGTACTGTTTGCTGGGTTACCTAAATAAGAGCATTAAGCAGAATTCAGACACTGTGAGGAATGTTTAAAGAGTTTAGATAGTTTACAGCTCACCTTATGAGAGGTTAACTCGAATGAAATATTTCAAGGAGTTTGGTTTATAAATGAGCTTACGGTTCACTTTGTGTTATAAATTGAAGAATTGTTTTCTAACTATATTGCAGGGGCGTATACAAGGGGCCTGCCCCCCTTCCCGAAATAATGAATATAAAGAATAAAATAAGTACCATAATCTAAATTATTTTAATGAATCATGCGCGAAGGCATCGCCTACTTTCCCGTGTAGGTGAGGGGAGTGGGGTGGGAGTGGTGTGAAGTTCGTGTCAGTGATCACTGACAATTTGATTTTTCTGAACACCGGAAGCTCCCGCGCGGCTATCTGCGCGTGCGTGGACAACTGAACTACACCAGTCGCCGCCAGAGGCCAGCACAACAACCGGGCGCCAGGGTTGTTATGAACAGTTCAGTGGCAATCATTGGTTGTTGTTTACGTTTGTTCGACATCTGTTGTACTGAAGTATGGTGCTATTTAAGTGTTAATGTTAACGTTCTTTATCAGTGTACAGAAGTTGGCCGTAAGTGAACCACAATCGTAATGAAGAGGCACTGCGTGTCATTTTTCCATATCGAAAATGTAGGGAGAGGAGATCACCAAGTAGCAGGGGCGTTGGTCACTCACGCTTTTACCAATCTTAAAAAAGCCAGGGAAATGTTTAGCAAATATGAAAACTTATCCTATCGTAAGAAATATGTTTTGATCGCTGAAAATACAAAAGGTGTAGTTAAAACAAGGCTGAAAGTGTTATCAATCAAGTAAATGCCCAAAGAAGTCTGGATATTGAGAATAATAGAAAACGGCTAATCCCTATAATACAAACAATACGACTTTGCGGGAGGCAGCAAATAGCTCTAAGGGGTCATAGTGACTCTGGACGAATAAGCCTTGAAGAACCGGACCATAATGCTGGGAATTTTCAATCGTTGTTGAGATACCGACCCAACAGTGGAGATAATATTCTTAAAGACCAATTAACGACCAGTGGTGGGAAGACGATGTACACAAGTTCTTTCATTCAAAACGAACCTATTAACACATTCGGTCACTTAATGCAATCCAAAATTGTAGAAAATGTCAGAAAGTCTGTTTTTTATTCCGTTTTAGCAGATGAAACCACTGACATCAGCCAAATCGAACAGTGTACGTTACGTAGAGGACCAACCTTTCAAAATCAGAAAAGATTTTTCTGACATTCGTCCCCGTTTATAACGTCACTGGAGCAGGTTTGGCAACACAATATTAGAGACCTTGTCAACATTAGGGCTTGACCTAAACAAAATGAGAGGCCAAGGGTACGATGGTGCTGCTACGATGAGCGGGCAATTCAGAGGAGTACAAGCTTCCATTAGAGAAAAGCTTCCGTTGGCCCTGTATACACATTGTTCTTCCACTCTAAATTTATGTTTGTCAGATGCGAGCAAAATACCTTCTATAAGAAACTGTATGGGTGTCATAAAAGAAGTCTGTGGATTCTTTCATATGTCAGCCAAAAGAACCGAAATATTGAAATCAATGATTTCTGAATGTTGTCCAGAACAAAAGAAAAGAAACTTATTTCACTGTGCGAAACCCGATGGGTAGAAAGACACGACTCAGTAATTGTATTTAAAGACATTTTGGAGCCTATTTTTCTCTCCCTTTGCAAAATAGAAGAGGAATTAAGTGATATCATCTAAGGCTCACACTCTAAGTGGTCCTATTAGTCAATTTGCATTTCTTGTTAATCTTTTTGAGCCGGATGCTATCAACCACGCATAACTTATCAGAGCAGTTTCAAAACAAAAATACAGATCTTCCACTGGCCTTGACTAACGTCACGAGTGTCTTACACCTTCTGTAGAAGGAGAGCACAAATGCTGATGACTCATTTAAAGCCTTGTATAATTAAGTAAAATCATTCACTGCCAAACTTGACATTAAAGAAGAGATTCCCAGAATTTGCCGCCTTCAAACAGCACATAGCAACGTTCCTTACACCACAGAAGAAGAATACTATCGAGTAGCTGTTTATGTGCCAGACCTGGACGATTTTTGTAACTCACTAAAAGAATGCTTTGAATCTCACAAGGAAACAGTTTCATCCTTACAAAACACCCTTCCACAATTGTGTATCATAACAGATTTCGATTCATTGGAGGCTGCTTTTAGTTTCTACGAAGAAGATCTGTCACATAAAGAAATTGTGCAAAGTGAGTTTATGTTGTGGAAAGAAAAGTGGAGTCAGGAAAATCCTTCAAATCTTCCAAAAACGGCTGCAAGTTCTCTAGAAAAATGTGACAAGACTTTCTTCCCCAACATTTATACCCTTCTCAAATTACTCGCAGTTCTTCCTCTTTCTATCGCAACCGTAGAAAGAACTTTCTCTAGCCTAAGAAGACTGAAGACTTACTTAAGGAACAGCACATCTGAAAGTAGGCTTAACGGGCTTGCTTTCCTCTATATCCACAGAGATATTATAGTTAGTGACGAAGAAGTTCTTGATAAGTTTGCAAGTGTACCAAGAAACCTGGACTTTTGTTTTGCAACCATTGGTGTACTGTATGTATGAATCAGCCCAAATCAATGTTTCTTTTTTCCTTTCTAAAGTGTTTGAAATCGTCTGACCTCTTAAAATTACTTAACCTAACCTTACATTAATCATGCCCGCCCCCCCCCCCTTCAAATATATTCTATATTCGCCACTGCTATATTGATATATTGAAGTCACAAAGGAAGTCTTAAATTAACATTTAAAAGTTTTTTGGAATATAGAGTGAAGAACGACATTTCTGCAATTCCAGTACCGGACTGCCATGATTTATTGAATATACTCGTATTTAGAATGAAAAATGGTTTGAGAAGCAACAAAAGTAACATTCTCTTTAGCAGCAAATCCGTGGCAGCACACACATCTGTAATTTAAATTGTGTTTGATAATATTTTCTTATTATCACACTAACAGTACATCGATCACTTTAATGAGACACTTCAGTGTCGACTGCAAACATTCCACCATTTTTGTACAGAGACAGAGGGTTGCATGATTAAAAAAGCCAAATGTCGAGAGACTTCTTTCCACTCAACGTTACCTGGCATCGAGTAACTTGCATGCTAGCGCTGTGATCTATTGTAAATAAAACTTTTTCTCATACGACTTATGATGTACAGTGTGTAGTTTGTATGAAGCCTACAGTAAAATCAGTTATAAGCTCATTCAATGTGGGTAAACAACATGCTGTCAACCTAATATACAACTTCGATGTTATCAAATGTGTCTGCTAGCGACGTAATTTTCCTATTTTGTCAAGTAATACATACGTAATAGAAATTATGAGATTAGGTTTGTTACTTTTCAATTAATTCATATTTTCTTCTCTTTCTTTGTCTCTAGCCTTGTGATACAATCAGCTGTTGGAGCGGTTGGGAGGAATATGGCGGCCGCATACACTTGGTCACACCAAATACCACTGGCGGCTGTCACAAGATGCGATCTGAATTTTGTATGCGGCTGAATGAGACTGCCCAGACACGGCATTCTCACTGCTCCATCGGGAGTGGCTATGTTCGACCATCCGTAATCCCGCGCAGACTCAGCCACTTGCGTCGGCCATGTCATTCTTAGTTCCCCCACTAGAGTGACCAACTCTTGAAAGAAGAGAGTCAAAAAAGGGGGACATTTCACAATTTTATGGGACAGCTACTTTTTAGCTGTAATTTGAAAACAACGAAAATTTTAACTTCCCCTCTTTCTTTCCGACGAAGAGTAGACTTACTCTTATTGAACTAATAACATAGAAAAATACATTTCACCCATCGTTACTGTAGGGTGCAATTTATTTTTCCAGTCTGTGGTTTGAATACCCTTCGTCTAAATGAAAACGTAGAGAAGTCAACAATTTATGAAATAATAAAACAAATATTGAACCTTTAATCGTCTAAATGTTATCACAAGCCTTTTAAGTTGGAAATAGGAGAAAAATGATTTATGACACTTCTTCGTTTTATCATTTACATGAAATACTTTCTAACAGAACTTATTGGGCCAATGTCCTAGATGTTAGGTCCCTATAAACAACAACCGAACAAGCATCAGCACTTGTTCCAAATTTCAACCTCTAGTTATAACCAGCAAGTATATAAATACTAAAATCTCAACATAAGTAAAACTACTACATTATTAATCTTGCTTGAAACTGTATTTATCGGCACGTCTTGCACAAGCCAGAATTTCTTTGCCATTCAGTAGATCCGGAACGATTCTCCAAAGATGCTATAGACTGCATCTTTGCACTATCCCCCATCCACAACCTCCCTGCAGCCAGCAGGTCAGGTCCCATCTTCGACTATGATGTAAAATACAACAGCCTTAACAGCTAAACTTCAGCGAGCTCATAATACCTGTGTCCATATTATACTTGATAAGTCTAGGTATTGCCATATACAGTAATATCATCCTGCCTTGAACAACTGTCGCGGTTATATTATGAGCAGAGAGAAGAAACCTCCACTCGGTCCGCTTGTCTACAACATTTTCTGTACAGGTACACCAAGTTCTGAGAACATAATTATCTTAACTTCCTGTCCTCCCCAAATAGTAGGTCAGAAACATCTTCCCTGCTGTGTTTCCCAATCTACCGCAAGGCAAGTTATGGTAACTCATTCATACCTGCAACCTTATGCTGCTGGAATTCCCTTCTGGCTGTGCCTAATTAGAAACATATATTTAAAAAGAGATGTTATAAATGGTACATAGAATTAAGAAATTACTACGTAATATAACTTGTGATCATGTTATAGTATCTATGAAGAATGTGTCTTTCGCTTAGATCCTTTTAGCTACAGTTTAAGCTAGTTCACTGTACCTAATTAGATATGGAATTAAGAATTATAATTGTACTATGCAGTGTGTTCAATGCATCATACAATACGACACATGATTGCGACCTCGCTGAGGGATCACGGTTCCACGGTGCACGAAGAGGTCTCTGGCCTAGCTAACAGGCGTATTGACATGATAGACTTTCAACCAGCTAGCAAGCAAGGACTACCGGTAATCTTAGATCCCACAATACGCTTCGAGTCGCACGCTAGCCAGGACGAAGAGATGGACGCCGAGAAGAAGTCGATTTACCAGCCAACCGTAAAACCACTACAAAGATAAATATCACATAGACAATATTTCCGTCCATGGACTCGTGATCGGAGCTCGAGGCACAATCCCTAAATTTCTTGTACAGCTATGGGATTCTCTCGGTCTCAACCGGACACGACTTCACGACATCGCTATCGCCGCAATACGAGGTTCAGTAACCGTACTTCGCAATCATCTATATAACATTTGAAGAACCGTACATCATGCCATATCCCTAATTCATTGCAAATTTATTCCTGAGCCTTGTGGTGGTTATTTCTATCTGGCACACTAGCAAACTCACCAGTAACTTAGAAGACAAAATAGTGGACATACATAGTGGACATACTTTGTCTTGTGGCAGCCTCCTCATGGGGAAGTTGTATTAATAAAAAATAAAATTGGCAAAATAGTAGGCTTCATAGCCTGAACCACGCAATATAAACAAGAAATGTATTTCAAAAATCAGTTTGTGTACTGCGGAGTGTATGTACAGTGGTTAAAAAAAATAATAAACTTACTTTTTCAATTTGCTTAACGTCGCAGATAGATCTTATGGCGGCGGTGGGATAGGAAAGGGCTAGGAGTGGAAAGGAAGCGACCGTGGCCTTAATTAAGGTACAACCCCAGCATTTGCCTGGTGTGAAAATGGGAAACCACGGAAGACCATCTTCAGGACTACCGACGGTAGGATTCGAACCCACTATCTCCCGGATGCAAGCTGTTAGTTACGTGACCAAACCGCGCAGTCACTAGCTCGATAAAAAAGAAACAGAATGAGTACATGATATTGTTTAATAATAATAATAATAATAATAATAATAATAATAATAATAATAATAATAATGTTATTGGATTTACGTCCCACTAACTACTTTTTCGGTTTTCGGAGACGCCGAGGTGCCGGAATGTAGTGCCGCAGGAGTTCTTTTACGTGCCCGTAAATCTACTGACACGAGGCTGACATATTTGAGCACCTTCAAATACCACCGGACTGAGCCAGGATCCAACCTGCCAAGTTGGGGTCAGAAGGCCAGCGCCTCAACCGTCTAAGCCATTCAGTCCGGGGAGATGATATTTTAAGTTCCTCGGAGGTACAGTTTTCTCACTTATAGATGTGATAGTTGTGGGTATCCACTGGGTTTGAATCTTCGTCGGAGGTGAATTATATGTTGTCAATAATTATAATTAAGTTTGATTCTGGTAAGTTCCAAGGTAGGAAGTACAGATTTCGTCGGCGATGATGGGTCGATGTACAGTATTTAGATTGTTCGCACACGTGTTAGTCGCGACAACATGCCCAAGAGACAACGGGAAGCGACAATCTTAGAATGCTGTTGATCAAGCTAACCTGTACTTTAATCAGTGCAACTCTATGGTACTTTACAAAACTTAATCTGAAGATGTTTTGGTCTATGGATCCTATTTTGGAATCCACTGTGGTTTCTACGGTAATGTCCTGAAAACGACTCGAGATGATTCTCGCGTTTCTACATTTCGGTGACAGAAGTTTGCCTCAAGCTTGTTCGAGTAAACCCTATAAAATCCAACCAGTTCCGAAGTTAGAATGCAAGGCTTTTAGACTATAAAGCCTCTAAGTTCAACAATTGCTTTGTGATTAACATTTTCTATATTCATGACGAAATGCCGTTCATTTTCAAAAGAATTGCTGGCCCAACAGCGTAACGGGACAATCTTTCACTGGGAGTGAAGCTGTTAAATGCTCTGTCGCTGATTCGAACCCCACTGCCGGCTGCTCTAAAGATGGTTTTCCGTGGTTTCCCATTTCCACACTAGGCAAATGAGCACATGATATTAAGTTCCTAGGAGGTACACTCTTTTCACTTATAGATAAATGATTGTTGTGGGTATCCACTGGGTTTGTATCTTCATCGGAGGTGAATTATATGTTGACAATTAATTAAGGTCACGGTCGCTTCTTCCCCAGTCCCTAGCCTTTTTCTATCCCATTGTCGCCATAAAATCTATCTGTGTTGGTGTGACGTAAAACCAAATCGCTAAAGTTGGCATAACTTCAAGAGACCGTGGAAGAAACTCGAAATGAAACGAATACACTTGTGTTATTGAGTTGTGCGCCGTAGGAGCACTAATCCGCTGCGACTCCATCGTGTCTAATCAATAGTAAACGAGCTCAAGTGAACCCACACAAATTCCCAGAAAGGAGGGAGCTCTGGTTGGTCCGAAATAATATTTACAGTATGCTCCTGGCCAAGTCAAGTAAAGATGATGAAATAGCCGGATTAAGGGATCTGGACCTGAAACCTGCATTGTCCATTTTGTAGGTTCATACCTAAGAAACTATTTGTTCAAAGTCTAACAAACAACAGTTTGAAAATGATCAGAATGCCAGCCAGTTTGAAGTACGAATATCAATGAAGACGTTTTGTACGTCAATCTATTTGGCTGAAGGCGAAGTTGGTGGTTGTCAGATAGGATTACCTGATGACGAGTACTTGAGTACATGGCTGTAACGCAGTTCATGCACATTTCACTCATTGTCTGCCTGTACACTGTACGTGAAACGACACACGATCAATATTATTGCGTCACTATATTTAATGGAAATACACAGTCCCCACGCGGCTCAATTTTATTGGGCAATACTGATTTCTTCTGAGTTGCCTGATTAGTTCATATACAGTAGTTGTTTGTTCGCCTCTGTACAGTGACTGACATGTCGCGAGTCCGTGATGTCGAATTGGCTTGTATTGCTATTGCAGTACAAGTGTAATTTAAAAAAAAGAAAGAAAGAGGCGATCGACTGAAGACTGGTTGAAAATGCAGGTATTCTGGGAGACATTTATGTGGAGTTACATGACTACAATCATTTTTTGAGGATGGACGAGGAATCATTCAATTAGTTAGTGAACCTTGTCTCACCATTTATACAAAAACAAAACACTATATTGAGGGAGACAATCTCTGTCCATGAAAGGGTGACCTTTACACCAGGGGCGGCTGTACCTTATGTGCTGAAGCGCTGCAGCACATTGTGTATTTGAAAAGTAAATTACTTTAAACATATTATCTAACAATCAAATACAGTGCATTGAAAAAGACGTCAGCCAAAGAATAGGAGATCATTCAACTCCCCTCACAACCAGATAACTAGTCGTGCGCTCCACGCCGGGTGCTATGCAGATTACAGCTGAGAGAGAATTTCTAAGCTTTTGACAAGAAAGCAGGAAGTCTTTCCTTTTGCGCATGCGTGCCGAACTTTTCCAATAGGCTGTGGAAACAACAGCCAAGATATGATTTCACAGCGATTCATTCGACCACAGAGAGGCAGCACTGGTCATACTTGCGTTTCGACCGAAATGTGAACGTGGCAGGTGGCACCCTAGCGGTAGTATTTAAGAGGGGATCGCTCAAAGCAAACGGGAAAACAAAATACTGTAGAGGAAGCCATCAGCTGTTCTCGCCATGTCCTTTAATATTCCCAACTTGCGTATTCTATAGCCACATTTGTAAATCGATGAACTGTACAAATTGTACTTTTTACGTTGTCAAAATAAGGACATGATATTGTGCTTTCCTTTAATTACAAAATGTCTAGTTTATAAATTTCACTATAACAACATAACATGTAATTTTGCATTACGACGTTGCTGCTTTTATTTCAATGATTTTGGTAACATTGAGTGAGAAGTTCTAGTTTTGCGCGCTCACACCTATTGTTTCTGAGTTCGTGAATGTTTTGTCACCGAAGATGTTGTGTGTTTAATTAGTTTTGTATGAGGAATGTGTATATATGTTGGGCTTGTTCGCATATTTGTTCAGTATGGAAAACTCAGTGACCGAGCTCGATAGCTGCAGTCGCTTAAGTGCGGTCAGTATCCAGTATTCGGGGGATAGAGTGTTCGAACCCCATTGTTGACAGCCCTGAAGATGGTTTCCCGTGGTTTCCCGTGGTTTCCCATTTTCATACAGGCAAATGCTGGGGCTGTATCTTAATTAAGACTACGGCTGCTTCCTTCCCACTCCTAGCCCTTTCCTGCCCTTCGATGCCATAAGACATACCAGTGTCGATGCGACGTAAAGCAACTTGTAAAAAAAAAAAAAAAAAAAAAAAAAAACACCTCAGTGGAGAGCCTCTTGAAAACCGCATATGTTTCTAAATATTTCTATTTTTTTTTTCTGCACCAGCCGCCACTGCTTTACACTATATTAATTGGCAATGGGAGATAGTTTTGAAGATCTAAAATGTTCAACTTACACCTCACCTACTGCTATCAAAGAAACATTTGAAGCCTTGGCTTGAGGGATTACATGCATTGAGTAATAATAGAAACTATACATAAATGTTATAGGCTTTTATTAATATTAGTGTAATAGTACATCATACATATTCAGAAAATAATCGAATATCTGACCAACTCTAAAACAAAGAACACTAATTAGGAGAAAAACACAGCTACGCGGAAGGCAGGCGGGCTAATTCTACCTCTGACGACGCGCACAGATTGACTTGATACTGCGCAGTTCTCTCCTCACATGGTACAACATATTGACAGAGCTTCAATAATATCAAACAACTGTAATATTCTTCAATATACTGCGCAAACCTTCAATCTAAACCTTACATGGACAATGTAATTTACCGAGCGAGTTATTATTATTTAATCTCCAAAGTGCTGTGAACCCTATTTTACCATAGGGTATGTTAGGGTTGTAGTTTATACAAAATATACAATTTATCTGATAAAATTCAATACATAAACAGCAAGATAGACCGAGCGAGTTGACCATGCGGTTAGAGGCGCGCAGCTATGAGCTTGCATTCGGGAGATGGTGGCTTTGAACTCCACTGTCGGCAGCCCTGAAGATGGTTTTCCGTGGTTTCCCATTTCCACACCAGGCAAATGCTGGCCTGGCGGTCCCGGCCTAGAAAGCCAAAATCGCGTAAGTGCGGCCAGTATCCAGTATTCGGGAGATAGTAGGTTCGAACCCCACTGTCGGCAGCCCTGAAAATGGTTTTCCGTGGTTTCCCATTTTCACACCAGGCAAATGCTGGAGCTGTACCTTAATTAAGGCTACATTAATTAAGCCGGCCCCGTGGTGTAGGGGTAGCGTGCCTGCCTCTTACCCCAAGGCCACGGGTTCGACTCCCAGCCAGGTCAGGGATTTTTACCTGGATCTGAGGGCTTATTCGAGGCCCACTCAGCCTACGTGATTAGAACTGAGGAGCTAACTGACGGTGAGATAGCGGTCCCGGCCTAGAAAGCCAAAATCGTGTAAGTGCGGCCAGTATCCAGTATTCGGGAGATAGTAGGTTCGAACCCCACTGTCGGCAGCCCTGAAAATGGTTTTCCGTGGTTTCCCATTTTCACACCAGGCAAATGCTGGAGCTGTACCTTAATTAAGGCCACGGCCGCTTCAGACTGCTACGTTCACGTACTGCGAGGATTTCCCTCCTGCATGATGTTGACAACTAGTGACATTTACTCTGCAAACGGACCAATGAACTACGTGCGAGACCGGAAGTGCGTGATTCCCCTCAGCATCTACCAAAAAGAACAAATGCTGCTGCGGTTACCGAGGAGGAGGGACAGAGAGAGCAGGCGAGGGATACGCATGTCTCCAATGTTTTAATGTATCGGAAGTTTGTAATTCTTATTAATTAAAAAAATGAGTAGATTTTATATACATACACCTATTCGCTGGTAGTCAATAAAAATGTAAAAAATAAGGCGACTGTTGCGTTCGTAAAAGAGACGAGAAGAGGTGACCCCAAGGCACGTGAAGGGATCGTACGTTAAGAGCTTCTAGAAAAGAAAATCATAACGTTGCGTGATTAATTGCAGTGTCTGAGACAGGCAGGCTGACCAACAGCGAAAACTTAAACATCAAGATAAAACCAACTCACTGGCGGAACCAAGCATACTATTGTAACGAAATACATAATTATGGAACTCCCATAGCACCTCAAAATTCCCTCTGGGATAATTAAATCCCCCCGAATTCAGGGGTAAAACTCCCTAATTTGGCAACACTGGAGCACGAACATGTAGATAGGCAAACAGCACATGAAGTAAAGCACCGCTCACGCAGGTATGTATATGATATTGACGAAATGCCCAGCGTGAGCACTTCTGCTCTGGCTACTTCACCGGCCGTCGCAATCGCTTGTGAAGACTAGCATAAAGCTGTAATAGGAAATGCCGCTGGGGCGCTGACAGCCCATGATACTGACAGAAAGCTGTGTACCATAACCATCATATTTCCAGTTTCAGATATTTTGTTGTAGTTAGTGTTGCTAATGGGTTCGTAATAAGAGTGTATAATTATGCACCAATTCGGTTCTTTATTGTGTAGTGTAGTGATTTTTTTAAATTTAAAAATCCTCGATTATGTGATATTGTTGTGTGCCTTTATGTACTTCGAACCCGACACTATCATTTCATAAATTTCTTGCAGATAGGGACAAATACACTGACTGACAGAGCAAATGCAACACCAAGAAGGAGTGGTCAGAACTTTATGCCAATTGCAGGGTAGACTGACGTCACTGAGGTATGCTCATGATGTGAAATGCGCCGCTGTGCTGCGCACGTAGCGAACGATAAATGGGACACGGCATTGGCGAATGGCCCACTTCGTACCGTGATTTCTCAGCCGACAGTCATTGTAGAACGTGTTGTCGTGTGCCACAGGACACGTGTATAGCTAAGAATGCCAGGCCGCCGTCAACGGAGGCATTTCCAGCAGACAGACGACTTTACGAGGGGTATGGTGATCGTGCTGAGAAGGGCAGGTTGGTCGCTTCGTCAAATCGCAGCCGATACCCATAGGGATGTGTCCACGGTGCAGCGCCTGTGGCGAAGATGGTTGGCGCAGGGGCATGTGGCACGTGCGAGGGGTCCAGGCGCAGCCCGAGTGACGTCAGCACGCGAGGATCGGCGCATCCGCCGCCAAGCGGTGGCAGCCCCGCACGCCACGTCAACCGCCATTCTTCAGCATGTGCAAGACACCCTGGCTATTCCAATATCGACCAGAACAATTTCCCGTCGATTGGTTGAAGGAGGCCTGCACTCCCGGCGTCCGCTCAGAAGACTACCATTGACTCCACAGCATAGACGTGCACGCCTGGCATGGTGCCGGGCTAGAGCGACTTGGATGAGGGAATGGCGGAACGTCGTGTTCTCCGATGAGTCACGCTTCTGTTCTGTCAGTGATAGTCACCGCAGACGAGTGTGGCGTCGGCGTGGAGAAAGGTCAAATCCGGCAGTAACTGTGGAGCGCCCTACCGCTAGACAACGCGGCATCATGGTTTGGGGCGCTATTGCGTATGATTCCACGTCACCTCTAGTGCGTAGTCAAGGCACGTTAAATGCCCACCGCTACGTGCAGCATGTGTTGCGGCCGGTGGCACTCCCGTACCTTCAGGGGCTGCCCAATGCTCCGTTTCAGCAGGATAATGCCCGCCCACACACTGCTCGCATCTCCCAACAGGCTCTATGAGGTGTACAGATGCTTCCGTGGCCAGCGTACTCTCCGGATCTCTCACCAATCGAACACGTGTGGGATCTCATTGGACGCCGTTTGCAAACTCTGCCCCAGCCTCGTACGGACGATCAACTGTGGCAAATGGTTGACAGAGAATGGAGAACCATCCCTCAGGACACCATCCGCACTCTTACTGACTCTGTACCTCGACGTGTTTCTGCGTGCATCGCCGCTCGCGGTGGTCCTACATCCTACTGAGTCGATGCCGTGCGCATTGTGTAACCTGCATATCGGTTTGAAATAAACATCAATTATTCGTCCGTGCCGTCTCTTTTTTTTCCTCAACTTTCATCCCTTTCGAACCACTCCTTCTTGGTGTTGCATTTGCTCTGTCAGTCAGTGTATAATGAATGGCTCAAATCTTCTTCTTCTTCTTCTTCTTCTTCTTCTTCTTCTTGAAAGGTGTGGTTGGACTCATGTGTTATCGTCCAGTCACGAAAACATTAATTACTTTAACACTGACACATGTATCACTCGTATTGTACTTTAAAATGTAATTGATAGAAAAAACATACCATATGAGTCACACAAGAAACGATGATAACATATAGACAGAGGGTAAAGAGATTTATATCCTACCAAAATTATGATAAACATTTTGCAATGGAAGAGTGAGTATAAAGAGACTGTCAGAGGATTATAATATAATATGTGCATCATCAAGAAACTGATTTATGCTGTTCACAAGAGTAGGAGTTAGAGAGGATGATAAACACGAAATACTTGTGGGGAAGGGGATGCCCATGTTAAGCAAAGAGGATAGGAAGCGCTGGCGGGGAACATCAAAAGCAGGACATTGTAACAGAAGGTGATTACTGTCAGTATCAGACAAGCCACAAGCACAGGAAGTTGGGGGAGGAAGATGAAAACGATTTTTATATTGGGGAGTAAGGGCATGATTAAAACGTAGACGTATAATAGATGTGATATGGCGCCGAGAGTACGTACCATAATAAAACCACGGTTTAAGAGGAATAACAGGTTGTAATTGATGATAAAAACATCCCTTTTCTCGTGACGTTTCATTCCAATCGGACTGCCAATGTCGATATGCTATATCCCGCACTTCATGAATGAGATCAGAAGGGATGATCGCAAGAAAAAGAGGGGGGGATTGTTGTGATGCTCGTTTAGCTGCCTGATCAGCAGTCTCATTCCCCATGATACCAGAGTGACTGGGAACCCAAACTAGAGTTATATAAACACCAGAACGAGTAAGGATATATAAGAGATACTTAACGCTATATAAGTACCAATTAGGGAAAGAGAGAGGCGAGCATAAGGCACGCAGAACATTTTGTGCATCCGTGAAAATCGTAACCTTATCATAAGCATGTGACCTGATGGTAATGAGGGCTTGTCGAATAGCAAACAATTCGGCGGTAAAAACAGAAAAGGCAGAAGGGAGGGAAAACTCAGAGAGAGTATACGGCTGAGGGATATAAAAGGCTGCTCCAACGCCGTGTGCTGATTTTGATCCGTCAGTAAAAATACTTACTTCCCTTAAGTAGAGGGAAAGTCGAATACGTTTAGTTGCAAGAGGGGAAAGAGGAGTAGAATGTGTTAGACAAGAAAATGATTCAGAAGAAGATATAATTACTTGAGGACAAAAGGACTGACTGTCATAAGGGATAGAGTATAAAGGCAATGTGGGTAAACGGAGGAGCTCAGATTCTCTTGGCATAAGAGAACGAAATGCGGTATATAAAGCAGGGACACGGTTTCCACGGGGAGATTTGGAAGAATAATAAGAATGTAAAAGTCGTAGCTTGGGGATAAGCTGAGACCGGGTGACAGTAAAATGTTTGAGGACATACTTAGCGGCTATGGTCTGTTGCCGAATCTTTAAATGCTGTTCACCGGCTTCTATTAATAAGGCATTGGTTTGTGTAGTTTTAAGTGCTCCTAAACAGACACGTAGTGCTCGGTATTGTATTGTATTTAAACGTGCAAGGGTAGTAGCAGAAGCGGTGTCGATAAAAAGAGCACAATAATCTAGTAAGGATCGAATAGTTGCTCTGTAAAGGAGAATAGCTGTAACGGGGTCAGCGCCCCAACTTCGACGGGTGATCGTACGTAATATAGAAATAAAACGATCAGTTTTACGTTGAAGAGAGACCACATAAGGAGTCCATGATAATTTGTGGTCCAATATGACTCCAAGGTAGGGATGCTGATTAACAAAGGGGATGGTAAGACGATCAAGAAGGAGAGGAGAACGGTTAGGTGCGCGAGTATGGGTAAATAGGATCGCAGCACATTTGGAAGGCGAGAGTGAGAAGCCATGTTCATGTAACCAGAGAGCAACCTCATGAAGGACACACTGTATTTTTCTCCTACACACATCAACACTATCATGTGATACGTATAAAACATAGTCGTCTGCGTAAGCTAAAACTCGTGCGTTCTTTGTAATTATACGTTCTAAATCTCGCATATAAAGCGCAAAGAGGATACCGCTTAGTATATCACCCTGTGGGACTCCATGCGAAACGTGTCTTCCTGGAAACGGGGGGTAGGGGGATTTGAGAATGAGAGTATGAGAAGTATATGGGCGTTCTAATAGAGAAATAAAAGCAGAGGGAAAGCCAAGCGAATCAAGGCAAGACCATAATAGGTGTAAAGGAACGGAATCATAAGCTCCTTGAATATCAAGAAAAACAGTAATAGTGCTATGTTTACGATGTCTAGCTAGTAGGAGATCAGTCAACAAAATATTGAGTGGATCTTGTGTGCTACGTCCTTTAAAAAAGGCATACTGATATTTAGGAAAGATTTGATGTTTCTCCATAACCCAGAGAAGACGCCGTAGTAGAATTTTTTGAAAAAGTTTCCTAACACAGGAACTTAAAACAATGCCACGATAACTTAAAGGAGAAGAGGGATCTTTCCCAGGTTTAAGAATTGGGACTAAATGAAAGTTGTTCCACTGTGTCGGTACCTGTAAGGTGAGAAGGATATTATTAAAAAGAGAAAGTAAAACAAGAAGACCGGTATGGGGTTAAAGTCGGAGCATAGTGTAAGTGATACTATCAAGACCAGGAGATGAACTACGAACTGCTTGTAAAACGGACTGCAATTCGGACAGTTGGATGGGTTGAAGTAAAACAGAAAATTGGGGGGATATGGGACGGAAGGAAGAAAAGGGAGGCGGAATTGTGAAGTCAGGTGTTATAGTATATAGAAATAAATAAATAAATTCTGCTTCTTCAGTTGTCTATAGCCTGCATTTCAAAAGATGATTATTCAGTTGTAGGAAAAATTGGCAGACTAAGAAAAAAACCGGATAAGTATCCAATTTGTATATTCACATTTTATTATTTTGTGAGTGTATGTGTGAGTTACAGGTTAACTATGACGTAGATAATGTATTCCATAAATATCCTAATTGTAAGGTGTTCAGTACCAAGAGTCTCCGAAGAAAAATTACTAAAACCACACTACCCTCACCCAGGAAACGCAGTAGAGTTGAAGCTGCTTATGATTATCAGAATCTCTATGGAAGCTGATCAACATCCGACATCTTACATTGATATAGGGATAAGCCAATAATAATAATAATAATAATAATAATAATAATAATAATAATAATAATAATAATAATAATAATAATAATGTAATTTTAAGGGTGTTACCTGTATACCTGTGTTATCTCGTGTGTTCATGGTCGTTTTATTAGTATTTAAGGGTGTTATTTTGATATTTGTTTTGCCCTAAGTTCTCCATTTTGTTTACTTACATATCTGATCCAAAGATAACTCGTAGAAGCGTGTAACTCGTTGCATTTTTGTCATTTGTTATTGCCCTAACTGCCTCTCATTTTCTTATTTCTAGATACCATGGAAACTACAGAACACCAATATATAACATGGAAACTATGAAGTAGATAGTGCACTGAGTTGCCTAGGAACCTGAAGCTGCCCTGTGAGTCAGCCATTTGACTGGACGAGCAAGTGCACTAAACCAGCGCAGGATTGCCTAGTAACCGGCGGTGGAACAACACTTTCACAAAGAATATGAGCTTCATTAACCGGATAAGTATCCAATTTGTATATTCACATTTTATTATTTTGTGAGTGTATGTGTGAGTTACAGGCTAACCATGACGTAGATAATGGATATCTCCTTCCTATACGGCGCCGACATCCTATAGCAGAGTATTTTGACTGCACTGAGCTAAACTGCCAGTCAACCTTCAAGGCGAAGGATTGGACGGCAACGAGGAGGTCCTCGGAAAGACATCTAGAGAGGAATCACAACCTCTGTATCACTTCTACAATTAATTTTTGCTGTAAATGTAGATGTGAGTTAGGCCTCCGTCCTTCTAATCACTCATGTGGATTCTTGCGAGCTCGTGAGTGCACTGCCATCTTTGCATATGCCTGTACGCTGTGTGAGCAGACGTTTCCGACTACCAGGGAACTGAGGAACCATGTGCAGTGGCATCGTGACCAGCAAATACGCAGCCAGAATGATGTGGTCCTCCCGATGCCGGCTCTGAGGAAGAGTCGTAGAACGAGAGGTGGTGGTCTTTAAAGTCCAGGTCGGGCTGAAGTCCTAGCTGTGCCTGCAACGGAACGGACTAAGGTATTAGCTGTGCCCACACCGGAAAGAAGTGAAGGGGTTGGTGATACAGCTGTGCCCGCATCGGAACAGGCTGAGGTGAGTGCTGTGCCTGCAAAGGAACGGGCTGAGTTCTTAGCTGTGCCCGTACCGATCCCGAGCCCATCCAATTATGTGGACATCGGATCGGGCAACGTTCCTGTGTACCATCAAACACAGAAGGGCTGTGATAGTGACAGACACCCGGTGCCAACAACGTCTGGACCAGCCACGGCTCCCTCTAACGCCTCTGTTGACAACATTATCGGTCATTCATCCGTATCCCATTATCTAGCACCTTTTTCTACATACTATCACTATATTGCCTGTGCAAACCTCAACGACAGTGAAGGCGGAGATGATGATCATCGGTACTGCGGAACTGGCGAAAGAGGCAGCCCTTTCCAACTACAGCTCATTAATTATGTCCGTCTGGCCTGGAGGTTAGCCCCTGGCAAGGGTGGGGTGGACAGGGCTCCCTAGCCGCAGTGATTCATCACTGTCCCATGAAGTAAGATCTTCAACTGAGCATGGAGGAAAATTTCGCTAAATGAACTACCCCAGGGTGGTAACCAATCCACCGTTGCCCATGGCAACGTTCGCGGACCTTTAGATTCTGGGGAGTCCATACCAACATCCTTTAAGGATGAGTCGGAGCATCCTGAAATCCTTGAACGTAAACTCAGATCAAGACGGGAAAGTATCTTCGCAACATTTAATGCTAATTCACTGCTCAAAGTGGATAAACTGAAACATCTGACCGACTCACTAAGACGGCATAACATAGTACTGACAGCAGTACAGGAAACCGTATTCACTGATGAACATGACTTCGAGTCACAAGGATACAGAATCCTTAAAGGCAAAGTGGGTCACCGGGTAATGAAGAATGTACCTCACTTAGTTACAGGATTTATGATCAGCCACAAGATACCGGATTCAGTCATTGATTTTACCTCCCCAATCAGTCGTGTATCCATCCTCTCTCTCGAATGTGCCAACAAGGGCTACACTTTAGTCAATGAACACGCCCCAATCAACGAGGACAACAAGCACAACCCGGACAGAACTGACAAATTCTGGAAAGGCCTAGAAGATATTCTCTCTAAAATTCCAGAGAGACATACCAACATTGGCGATTTCAGTATCCAAATGGAAAGAGAGGAAAATGCAGAAACATAGTGGGCAAAATTCCGGTGCATAAATGAACTAATCACAACGGGGAACAATTGATAGAACTGAGCAGGACTCTTGGATTGGTCATGAAATCTACAGCCTTTAAAAATCTGCCAAGAAAACAGAAGACTTGGATCTCTGGGTGAATTACAGATAGATCAGGTGGCCATCTCAAGAAAATCCCAAAAGGAAATACGAAACGTTAGGGTGTTAACAAGTGCCAATCTAGACTCAGACCACTACCTCTCAAAGATCAAATTGAGACTTCAGTCTAGATACACTAGATTACACAGAACCTCCAAGAGGGTCAGATTCGATATAGAGCGACTTAAGAATAATCAAGTCGAAGACTGAACAATGCAGATCTTAACAATTGGGACCGACTGAAAGAAGCTCTTATCAAGACGGTCAGTGAGCTTGCCGCTCTTACCAAAAGAAGGAAACATCCGTGGTGGACTGAAGACTGTGACAACACAATAGCTCAAAGTCAGGCAGCCTGGATGAAATGGAATTCTAAAAAAATCCATGGGAAATTGGGAGAACTTTCTGGAACAAAGGAAACTTACAACCAAGATAATCCGAAGAACCAAACGGGCCTTCACACACAACCAAGCAATCCAAATCGAAGAGAGGTTCGTTAAAAATACATCCAGGGACTTCTACAAAACGTTCAAGTAGACACATGGAAAATACACTCTATCAAGTCTTCACTTCAGAGAATCACAGGGCAACTTGACTTTTCACAAGGACAACTGCCACCTCTTATCCCAGTATTTTAAGAACTTATTTAATTGTGATCCACCCAGCGAAGATTTTGATTAAAAACAAACCACACCAAACCCGGACTCGCTAACTCCTTCACAGAATGAAGTTTGTGAAATCATTCAACTTTTAAGAATAATAAAGCAGCTGGAGATGAATCCATTGTTGCTGAACTCTGGAAATGTGCTGGAAGCAATACCGTAGGTAAGCTCGCCGAGATCATACAGACCATTTAGGAAACAGAGAAATTACCACATGATTGGACTTCAGCGATTCATCCACTTCATAAGAAAGGAGACTATACTGACCTCAACAACTACCGTGGAATTTCTCTCGTCCCGGTAACATACAAGATGTTTTCCAAGGCGTTACTAAAACGGGTAGAAAGTCAACTGGACAGTCAACTCGGAGAATATCAAGGAGCCTTCAGGAAGAGTCGATACTGTGCTGAACAGATCCTCAACTGTACGTGCATACTCCAAAATGTGAAACCGCAAGGTGGTCCTCACATTTATTGATTTTCGGAATGCCTACGACTTCGTTGATAGACAAACAATAAAATTCTCCAGAAACTGGGATTGTACAACAAAACCCGCAGACTTATTCTATAAACCTTGACTAATACTCATTCCAAGGTTACATTAAAAGGCGTGGTTTCGGAAAGCTTCGAGATTAAAACAGGAGTGAGACAAGGGGATGGACTTTTCCCACTTCTCTTCAACTGTGTCCTTGAAAAGGTTGTGAGATAATGGCGCAGAGAACTGACCAACTTGGGTATCCAGATTGGGATATGACTGGGCAATAAGAAGGACGGGCTGGTTGTACTGTAGATTACCTGGCCTTTACTGGCGACATGGCACTGATTGCCAATTCGCTGGATATAGCAACAATAAAGATGAATTGCCTCAGAAGATAGGCAGCCAAAGTGGGTTCTCAAGTGTCTTTGGAGAAAACAGAGTTCTTTTCCAACATCAAAGAAGCCAACAGAGATACTACTAGAACGGGGAAAATCAAGAGTACTGATAAATTTAAGTATCTCGGCGAACGGAATGAACCCAACTTATCAGAGAGAGCATCATTATCCATGAGAGTCAACAAGTTGGAACTGGCCTATCGACTGAAAAAGAACACTTATAACAAAATATGCCTATCACGCAATCTGAAACTTAAGCGCTACACGTCAGTCATACGACCAGAAAAGAAACTCTGTATGCCATGGAGTGCCTTTCATTGAACCGAAGAGGTCTGATGGAGAATATGGAAGTCAGAGAGAGGAGAATTCTCAGGAAGACCTTAGGTCCGGTAAAGGAAGATGAATTCCGTATACGACACAATTCCGAGCTCTACGAACACATAGAGAAGCTCGCTGATTGCGCTGGGAAAAGGAGAGTAGCCTTCTACGGCCATATAGTGAGACTGACTTCCAAAAGCCTGACCACCGGGCGAGTTGGCCGTGCAGTTAGGGGCGCGCTGCTGTGAGCTTGCATCCGGGAGATAGTGGGTTCGAACCCTACTGTCAGCAGCCCTGAAGATGGTTTTCTGTGGTTTCCCATTTTCACACCAGACGAACGCTGGGGCTGTACCTTAATTAAGGCCACGGCCGCTTCCTTCCCACTCCTAGCCCTTCCCTATCCCATCGTTGCCATAAGACCTATCTGTGTCGGTGCGACGCAAAGCAACTAGCACAAAAAAAAAAAAAGTCTGACCAATCGCCTCTTCACCTTCTGGCAGAACAAGAAGTGCCCTACCACTTGGCTGACAGAAACTGAGAAGGACGTTAAAGAACTGGGTTGCATCCGGGAGATAGTAGGTTCGAATCCCACTATAGGCAGCCCTAAAAATTGTTTTCCGTGGTTTCCCATTTTCACACCAGGCAAATGCTGGGGCTGTACCTTAATTAAGGCCACGGCCGCTTCCTTCCAACTCCTATTCCTTTCCTATCCCATCGCCGCCATAAGACCTATCTGTGTCGGTGCGAATAAAGCCCCTAGCAAAAAAAAAAAAAAAAAAAAAAAAAGAACTGGGAATATCAGATCTTCAAGATAGACGGTCTATACGACGTACCCTGAAGGAAGTCCATGGATTTCGGAAAGAAAAAAAGAAAAAACCGGAGGAAAGGTTACCCCCCCTCCCCCGGATTGATGAAAGAAAGGAATTACACCGGCAGAAAATGCGCCAATACTGAGCCAAGTTCAAAGTCCAACAGCTGAACAAGCATGGTCCAAAGTAGGAACTTTCGAACCAATAATAATAATAATAATAATAATAATAATAATAATAATAATAATAATAATAATAATAATAATAATAATAATAATACGTAATGAAAACTACGACCTGTTTTCCAGTCAATGACCGGGCCAAGGATGGGATGAATGAAGCCTCGAACTTGCGGCGAGGATAGGAATTGAGCCGGCTGCCGAGGCCTGTCGCACTCCTCTGGGACAATGATTAATGACTGACTAATGAAATGAAATGATATTGGAGAGTGTTCCTGGAATGAAAGATGACAGGGGAAACCAGAGTACCCGGAGTTAAACCTGTCCCGCCTGCGCTTTGTCCAGCACAAATCTCACATGGAGTGACCGGGGTTTGAACCACGGTATCCAGCGGTGAGAGGCGGCGCGCTGCCGCATGAGCCAAAGAGGCCCTGTAATAATAATAATAATAATAATAATAATAATAATAATAATAATAATAATAATAATAATAATAATAATAATAATAATGGTGTTTGGCCTTCTGAGAGGTCTTTCAAATTGACGCCTTATAGGCGACCTTAGTCTATCTATGATGAATTCTAATGGCGAACACGGCACATATACCCAGCTCCAGAGTCATCGGAATTAATCAATGAAGGTTAAAGTATCGAATCCGGGACCCGTTGGATGAAAGGCCTGCGCGCTAACCGTTCGGCTAAGCAGCCGGACA
Organism: Anabrus simplex; assembly: GCF_040414725.1. NCBI lineage: Eukaryota > Metazoa > Arthropoda > Insecta > Orthoptera > Tettigoniidae > Anabrus > Anabrus simplex. The sequence continues at coordinate 232,681,902 of NC_090271.1, forward strand.
CCCAGACTGATGCCTCAAATATTGCGGAAATGAGAAGTATAAACCGGTCGCGTGTGAAAGTAACTCGACTAAACAGCAGGCCTACTTTAAAGAAGAGCAGGAAGAACTAAGGTGCAAATAAAACTTCATGTCATCGAAAGCGACTATATCTACATGTAATTTGGAGTTCTGAAGGAAGAACAGCTTACAAAGTTTTGATCAAAATATTTTTCTCTCGGTGAACTTTTATGTAAAATTTATTATTATTTTAAGAGTAAGTACAGCGGGACAATAACTCTATTAACACTAATCAAAGGGAAAAAATGGAAGGGGTCCGACACTTCGAAAATGAAAATATTGGCCAAGGAAAGACAAGGGCCACGAAGGGCGTAAAAGTGAAAGATTCCCTAGGACTCGACACCTAAAAATACTGTCGGGGTCGGAAAAGAACAAGAGTTGATCAAGGGAGGTTGGATAGGATACATGAAAATGAGGAGCCTGGCACAAGTAGGTAATTAGAAGAAATGCCAGGACTCAGCTAAGGGACCCGTGGTCGCCACCCAGTATACCTTTTTAAATATATATATATATGTTTATATTACTTAACATTTTCACTCCCAAGTTTCTTTCAGCCTTATGCATGCCCCATACCACATTTTTCTGGACGTTTCGACAGTGGTTTTAATAGGCCATGTAGGCTATACTTTGTATTTACACAGCTACTGAAAAGTCTTGGAACAATAATATTAGCAATAGTTTTCTACTAACACTGTTCCCAAAACTTGAAAGAACTTGGCGTGATAAATGTCGGCAGCTTGTTTCACTGAAACTTATCTCCACTATATTCATAAAAAAACAGACTCATCATCATTGCCTAAAATTTCTAAAATATAATATTTTGTTATGCTTTCTTTACACTCCCGTGCACTCGTCTCAGAAGACAGTTGTGGAAGAAAAACACAAGGCACATAACTATCGGCAAAAAAAACGGTGAGACGATTTATGAATCGTCCGTCGTCTGAACAAAGTATGTCAACAGCCTTGGACTGAACTCGGAAGTGAACAAGAGCGCATTGCTTTAAATCCGAATTAACTCGTATTTGGGACAGCGGGAGAAATGTTGACATCCGAGTTAACTCGGGCATGGGATGGAAAAGGTTAATAATGCGGTAAGTCCTAACAAAACTAAAATAATACAGAGAATAAAGGTTCCATAGACTGCAAATATGGCACGCTGGACGCTGCCAGAATTACTTGCAATGTGGTACAGTTTCACACGGTCTGCGATGAGTGGAGAGAGGGCAATCAGGAATTTTAAAAATTTGAAGTCAGAACGTAATAATAATAATGTTAATTGTTTTACGTCCCACTAACTACTTTTACGGTCTTCGGAGACGCCGAGGTGCCGGAATTTAGTCCCGCAGGAGTTCTCTTACGTGCCAGTAAATCTACTGACACGAGGCTGTCGTATTTTAGTACCTTCAAATACCACCGGACTGAGCCAGGATCGAACCTGCCAAATTGGGGTTAGAAGGCCAGCGCCTTAACCGTCTGAGCCACTCAGCCCGGCGAAGTCAGAACGATATGTTTTTAGTTCATTCTGTCTATAGTAATATAATGGTAGCTCCAGAATTTATGTAGAGAGAGCTCGAGTTCTATAAGGACAGAATTCAAGAAGTAATAATAACGAACTTCTTCTTGGCGTGTTATCTGCCTGGTGCAGATCTTTCAAGTGGATGCCGTTTAAGGCGACCTGCGCATCTCTGAGATGGGGCCCTACCTATGCTCCCCTACGTTAGCCTCGTGTTGGTAGACTTACTGGCACGTAAAAGAACTCTTGCGAGACTACATTCCGGCACCTCGGCGTCTGCGAAAACCGTAAAAGTAGCTAGTGGGACGTAAAGCAAATACCATTACTATGATGAATTCTAATGATTGAGATTGCACACATCCAGCCCCCGAGCCATTGGAATAAACCAATTAACGTTAACATCCCCGACCCGGCCGGGAATCGAACCCGGGACCCCCTGGACCAAAGGCCAGCTCGCTAACCATTTAGCCATGGAGCCGGACAATACCTAAACAGAGAACAAAACTTTCAGCACGGATTTATTTATCGCATGCCTTTCATTGTCGGTCTGAGGATATGTTCGGCTCGTCTGTGCAGGACATTCTACTTGACGCTCAATGGGTGACCTGCGCGTCCGTATGTCGAATGATGATGATGATGATAATAATAATAACTAGCAGTTTCCCGCTGGCTCCGCCCACAATGTACAAAATAAGGTGTTGTTCGTTACTATCCTCACGGATGTATTTGCAAAGTTTTTAATGAAATAAAGAGCATGATCAGTTGTGGTAATAGAATGTAATATTATGTCAACAGAACACTTGAAAATACATAACACAAAGAAACTGAATTAAACGTTCCTTGGAACAACACTACGCGCTGAACTGTTAAAAAGTCCTTCAAAGTCGTGTACTCATAACTTTTCTCAGAATCGACCAATTTAAGTAGTTATTACCTCAAAAGAAAGCGATTGATCCACTGAGTATTTTTAGACCAAAACGAACTGCGTACCTCAATTAGAACGAAATATATGATTGCTTCAATGAGAAAAAATGCTGAAGAAATGAGACGTCAAATTGAATATGTACTCATAACATTCCTCAGAAACAACCAATTTGAATAACTAAGAGCTGAAATGAAGGAGATTGATCCACTGAGTGTTCTTAGGTCAAAACCAACTCCGTACCTCAATTAGAACCAAAGATATGATTGCTTCAAAGAGACAAAAATTGAAAAAATCAAATAATTTGTGGAAGGCGGAAGTTGGTGATTTATAGTACCTGATGACAAATCTGTGCATGAATACGTTTCAGTTTTTTTAAATGGAGGAAATCGACCGGATAGAATGGCCGGACTGACTGACTTTATTTTAATAATTTTTTAATATATAGATTATTATTATTATTATTATTATTATTATTATTATTATTATTATTATTATTATTATTATTATTATTATTATTATTGCAGTACTTGCTTTACGTCGCAGCGACAATGGGAGGGGAAAGGGCTAGGAGTGGGAAGGAAGCGGCCGTGGCCTTAAGTAAGGTATAGACCCATTATTTGCCAGGTGTGAAAATGGGAAACCATTTAAAACGATCTTTAGGGCTGCCGACAGTGGGGTTCGAACCTACTATCTCCCGAATGCAAGCTAACCGTACGTCGCCCGGTGAAAAGAAATCAAGGTGAAACTCTTTACGTTTCGCAGAGAACTTCGCTCCGCATCTTCAGAAGAAGCCTTTCTCGTGAACAGTCGACATTATCGATGTTTCTGTGCGCTATTGTACAAAACCAAACGTCGCGATAACATAAAAGTGATAAACACGAAACCTATCAATAATCCACCATCACCGATCTGCATTTAAGACCACCGCCTAGGGGCAGATTGCCTTTTAGTTGTTTACCTAGTATTTTCTTAAATTATTTCAAAGAACTTTGAAATTTATCGAACATTTCCCTTTCGGTTTTTCCATATATTTTTTTTTTTTTTTTTTTTTTTTTACAAGTTGCTTTACGTCGCACCGACACAGATACAGGTCTTATGGCGACACCTCGACAATGTTGTGAGATGGGCTAGGGAAAGGGCTAGGAGTGGGAAGGAAGCGGCCGTGCCCTTAGTTAAGGTATAGGCCCAATATTTCCCTGGTGTGAAAATGGGAAACCACTAAAAACCATCTTTAGGGCTGCCGACAGTGGGGTTCGAACCCACTATCTCCCGGATGCAAGCTCACAGCTGCGCGCCCCTAACCGTACGGCCAAGTCGCCCGGTGACAAGAAATCAAAGTGAAACTCTTTACGTTTCGCAGAGAACTTCGCTCCGCATCTTCAGAAGAAGCCTTCCTCGTGAACAGTCGGCATTATCGATGTTTCTGTGCGCTATTCTGACGAAATTGTACAAAAGCAAGTGTCGCGATAACATAAAAGTGATAAACACGCACACGATCCATAATCCATCATCACCGATCTGCATTTAGGACTGCCGCCTAGGTGCAGATTGCCTGTCAGTTGTTCACCTACCGGGCAAGTTAGCCGTGAAAATGGGAAACCACGGAAAACCATTTTGAGGGACGCTGCCAGTGGGGTTCGAACCTGTTGTATGTCCGGCGCTCCCGTCTCGCTTCGCCAGCCAGCTGCACGCGCGCCTGTGTATCATTCTGCTAGCTTCGACGCGCAGCCCTCAGTGCGCGTGCCTGACCATCGAGTGTACTATAAATAGGAGCTCCCGGCCTGCTTACAAGCACTTTCTGTACACAGGATGCGAACAGGAAACAGGCCAGCCAAGGGCTGCCTCTACCTGGTTGCCGTGGCGGATACCCCTGGAGCGGACAGCCTGCGGAAAATGCGGATGCTGAAAAACATGCTGGTGACAGTCGAACCGTACCGCCCGCAAACCACTGGCCCACAATGTGGGGTGTGCCAGAGGCATGGGCACTCAGGGGCGACATGTCAGCTGGATCCCAGATGTCGCAGATGCGCCGCCTCCCACCTGTCCCGCGACTGCCCCCACGGCAATGACCCAGCGTACTCAAAGTGCGCCAACTGCGAGGGGAAACACGCGGCTAATTACAGAGAATGCCCCCGCCGCAGGGACTACGAAGCCGCCTTTCAAGGCAAAGGGCCTAAGGGTAATAAGCGTGGCAACCCTAAAGCCCCAGCAGGCCCATCAGGCACAGACGCTTCACGTGGACAACAACAACAAATAGGCCCCTCAGGCAAAAAGGACCCATCAGGACCTACAGGCCATTCAGGCACCAAGGGCCGAAAACAAGGCCCATCAGGCAAATTAGACCCTTCAGGTGGAGGCAAAGTAACCTTGCAACCCCCAAGGACGGAGGGTACACACAAAACCGGGCCCTCAGCCCAAGCACCCGCCACCTCCGTCCAAAGTAAGACCTCCGAAAATAAAAACAGGAAGAAGGCCCTACCCCAAAGACCCAACCTAAGGCAGGTCAAGTCCACGCACCCTCCCCCGGAGCAGCCTCAGGGCCCGCCCCAGAGCAGCTCCACCCCCCGCAAGGAACCTGCCGCTAATAAAACAGCATCCGACCCACCCCCCCCAACCCCCAAACCCCACACAACAACAGGCACACCCATCTCACCTCCTGCACATGTAACACTAGCACAGGCTCAACAGCCAGAGGGAAACATGGCAGTAAAGGCGTTCAGGGAAAGGATAGAAGAAATCCTGAAAACCTTCTTTCCGAACCTGAACCTCACGGCAGCCATTACCACTGGGGTAATGATGGCCAACATGCTCCCATTTTCCTGGCTAAGGGATCTGGTTAATGCGATCGCTGACCTCCTGTCCCAAGATGCCTGAACAACACGGCGAAGACCACAATAATAATAATAACACGCAGGAGCTTCGAGTTCTAATATGGAACTGCCAAGGCGTCAGATCCAGGAAATATGAGCTCGAAGCCTTCCTAGCCGCGAACACCATACACATAGCTCTCCTAACAGAAACCTTCCTCCCACCGGGGAAGAAGTTCACCATAAGAGGCTATAAAATACACCGAAGCGACAAGGCCAACAGAGTCGGAGGAGTGGCAGTTCTGGTAAGGAAGGACATTAAACATATGGAAATTGACTTACCAGAACTGGTCGAGCTGGAGGCATGCGGAATTGCCATGCCAGTGCGAGGAACACTCGTCAATGTAATATCGGCATACTCCAGACCTAAACACCTTAACACACAAGATATAGAATCGGTATTAAGGCAAAATAGAAACACGATCCTAGGAGGCGACCTAAAGACGGCGAAAGGCTGTACAACCACATGCTATCCCAGGACTATGTGGTAACAGCCCCCAGCGAACCCACGTTCCTGGCACCAAACGAACAGGTCGACGATATATTGGACATCGCCCTACTGCGAAATATTCCTCAAAGACACACTATAAAGGTCATTAATGACCTAGGGTCGAGGCATCAACCAGTAATATTTACACTGGAAGCGAATCCGGAGGAATATGAGAATAACCCCAAGCGCCGCCTAAACTATAAAGCAGCCAATTGGAGTAAATTTGAAAGAAAACTCGATTCACTCCTACAGGGGACTGAGGACATACAAATAGTAAACCCAGCCCAAACGGATGAGTCCCTTAAAACGCTAATAAATGCGATCCAGGCAGCCACAACTGCGAGCATCCCGGTACACAAACCTAGACGAAACACCAACATCGAAATACCGGCCCACATTAAAGATCTAATACGCCAGCGCAACAGACACAAGCGCAATTGGGCCCGACACCACCGCGATGAAGACCGGATACGCAAAAATGAACTCAGGGTCGAAATCGAAACCGAAATAATGGAGTATAGGTCTCGGATCTGGAATGACAAACTCAGTACGTTTGACACAAATACCAGACCGGTGTGGAACTTAGCAAGATATTTCACGCGAGAACCACACGTGATCCCAACAATTAAGGGACCTAACGGACCAGTATATGAAAATCAAGACAAAGCAGAGGTGATAGCCGACTCACTCGAAGAGGCCTTTAAGCCCAATGATGAACCGTCGGACCCCGCCTTCATTAGGCAAACAGAGGCCAAGGTAGCGGAATTCCTAACAAACGCACCCAAGCCCGAGGTTAAGAAGACTAATATCCACGAAATTAAGTGGATAATAGATCACCTTAACCCGAAGAAAGCACCCGGCCCAGATGAGATTCAGAACATAATACTCAAAAAGCTAACCCCGAAAGCCCTCGCACTACTCACTAAAATATACAATGCAATGTTCCAATTGCAGTATTATCCCGAACAGTGGAAAAAGGCGAGAATCCTTGTATTCGGCAAACCAGGCAAGGACAAATCTAACCCCAATAATTACAGGCCCATCAGTCTCCTGGACGCCCTCAGCAAAGTATTTGAGAAAATACTGCTGAAAAGGCTCATAGCACATATCAAGGAAAGAGGAATCATTCGGAACGAACAATTCGGTTTCAGAAACGGCCACTCCGCCCCGCAACTGCTTACCCGGGTCCTAGAACAAGCGACCATCGGACTAAACAAGCGCAGAGACACAGGCGCAGTATTCCTTGATATCCAGAAGGCATTCGATAAAGTCTGGCACGAAGGCCTATTAGCGAAATTAATAGACCTCGAATTCCACCCAGGGTACATAAGATTAATTAAATCATACCTGGAAGGCCGAGAGTTCCAAGTAGATGTTCATAACACGCTGTCAAGCACGCGACCAATCAGGGCGGGCGTAGCCCAGGGCTCACTTATAGGGCCAATCCTGTTCATTCTATTTACGAATGACATGCCGACAGCGGAACTCACTACCACGCACCTCTACGCGGATGACACTGCTATCACAGTACAACACTTTCAGCTAGCATGCGCCCGAAAGAGACTACAAGAAGCACTGCGAACTCTCGAGCCCTGGCTAACCAAATGGCGTATCAAGGTCAACGTTGACAAATGCCAAGCTGTGATGTTTACTAGGAAGAACAGACGCACACGCATGCCAGCCAATATAAAACCGCTCAAACTGTTCAATCGAGATATAGCATGGCACGACAAGGTCAAATATCTAGGAGTAGTCCTAGATAGAAAACTAACCATGCTATATCACGTCAAAGACATCCAGCGGAAAACAAACGCACGACTGGCACAGCTCTATCCGATACTGAATAAAAGATCCAGTATTAACAAGCGAGTAGCAATAAACATGTACAAGGCCCTAATTAGGCCGATAATAACGTACGCAGCTCCCGCCTGGGGCTACACTGCTATGACGAACCTGGATAAGCTGGAACTAATACAAAACAAATGCATTCGAGCAGCGGCTAGACTCCCGTATGACACACCAATTCGCCACCTACGCGCAATTGCGAAAGTCACCTCCATAAGGCAACACATACGTAAGCAAACACTCCGAATGTACAAGAAGTCATGGGGTAGTAAGGTCAACCCACTAGTCAGTGGAATAGGACGCTATGACGTCGACCTATACACCAAATACCCCACACCGAAACACATTCTGTTCAGGCACAGGGCCAGGAGGCCGGGGGCCCAAAACCGCCCCCGCTCCTAAACTGACACCAACGCAATAAACCGCACCACTTAACAATATGCACACACACCACAAAACCTGTATATATGTACATGCTTGTCTACTACCTACATCCTTGTCCTAGATTATGTTATTAATATGTTACAGATTTAGTCAAGCGAGGGAGGATTGAGAGAAGAAATACAACACGACGAAGGCAACACAGCCATGAAAGAGACGATCCAATCCAACCTCGCCCCCACCAGCGACAAAGGAGTGGACGAAACACCCACGCCTGCTAATACCACTAACTATTAATCTACTAATTGTAATTGTACTTGTTCTACAGGACACGAGAGCGGAAAAGCGGCCCGCACTCTACAGAAGAAAAGGAATAATGTATATATAATAGGATGTGTGTATATATGTGTATATATTTACAGAGACAAGTGTGTGACACCAACACCGCAAAGAAGGGACGTCATCAGGCGGGAAAGAAGATGCCCCTTACAACAAGTAAGGCTTGGCACTACTCCCCTTCTCCTTAAAAGGAGACTTGGCACCAGGGACTGCTGGCTGCTGGACCAAGGGACTAACCTGTGGCCCAAAGCCCAGACGCCAGCGGACCCGAGCCGCACCAGGCAGTGACAAGTAGGACTGATCCCCCATAATAATTGACAAAAGCTAGGTAAATGGTTATGATTGCATGACACATATTCCTAACTAACACAACCTCTGGTCTTTTTCCAGCCCACATCCTTGCATGTGCTATCAAAAGATGTCAGGTTTTACATGTAGGCTCTTCTTTCTGCCTATGTGGTTTTTCCCTGACCCTTCAATACCATACACCAATACCATATACCTAACACAATCTCGCCTGGTAACGTGTCCGACATGGAAACAGGCAGATACTCCTTGTATCACTTCCCACTCTACCCAGCTATCTCTTTTCTACTTAGAAATTAATAGCATGTCGGAGGCCATGTAGATTGAGTCGATGGTCACGACGGGGGAGCGGGCTACGGGGGCCCCCCGTATAAAAAAAAAAAAAAAATGCTTACTTGCCCAAGGACGAGCTGACTGTCGTAGGGGAAGCACGTACGTGCCTCTCGCTGCGCTCTCTCTCTCCTTTCACCGAGAACTTCGAGAGAATACACTACCTGTCCCAGCCGGTTACCGCCTCTCGGTACCTAGGGTTAGATAGGGAATCTGTAGGCCAGGGACCCGCTTAACAACGGATCATCCCGCGTCTACTAGCTCGAATTCGTATGTCCCAACAGCTACACACACGGAACCAGGCTTGTACTTCAGAAAAGAGCAATGTCACGCTTCGGAAAGAGCAATTTGTCGGCAAGCCTGGAACCACACAGACAAAACTCCGAGAACTTCTAGAAATGACGGAGAGTGAGGAGCTGTCGTTGTTACGGCACTCTGACCACTCTACGGCCGTCACTACATCAGCGGAGGGCATAGCGCAGTTATCACAGCGCCGCCCCCCGCCAAATACCCCAACTGGCAATATATTGTTTAATAATAATATATTGCACTTGTCTGCAGGGTGGAATGCTACAAGCGCGCATAGCTTGTCGCTACCAGTCCTCGCTCGGGTCAATGACCCGACCGAGCGGGAGCTGGAGGTGACTCAGCGCCTAGCGTGCTCCGAGAGCAGGAAACGAAATGTGCAGGAGCTGGGAGCAGACTTTACCCCTGACTCCCAGCAAATAAACCTGACGGGAAACGTTTACCTGACGGGGCAAGCTGTGCGTAACTATGCGTGCGCCACCACCACCACTACTACGTACACCACGACATCTCCGATTACCACCCCGTCAGTACAAGCCAGCTCGCACATACCAGTGCAGCCGCTCCCCAATCGGCCGGCCAGCCACAGGGCTGACCCCCGGAATAAGAGCAGGCGAAGCCTGGAAGCGGAGCTGGAGTGCGTGACGCTGTGCTTGGGCGACCGGGAACCGGGGCTAGCCCCTGATGTGCCGGAACCCGAACACGGGAAGGAACAGTCGTATGGCTCCACTGAGCTAGCGGCTGAGGAGGAACACGAAAACAAAATGGAGGCTACTCCTCCCCCCAACACGAACCGAACCCTCGAACCCAACCCAGTGGTCAGCCAGTCGGACGCCGGGAAAGCGGGACCCAGTTCCGCAAACCCGAGCGCGAAGACAACAGCGCACAAGGGAAGGAATAAGAGGGGGAAACGGACTCGGCAGATGGCGCCAACTACAGTCCAACCCCCACCCGGGCGAGCGGGAAACTCGGACTCGGAGTCGGACGAGGCCCCACTGGTGATCGACCTTTCAGGCGCATCCCGGGAGGCCGAATCTGAGAGCTCCGAGGGAGAGGAACCCAGCCAGCACGGGGTGACCGAACCCGAGGTCCCAGCCACCCAGCCGGGAAACCAGGGTGACGGCTTCAGGGAGGCAAAAGGGAGGAAGAGGGGGAAGGGAAAGGGGAAAGGAAAAGTAACCCAGCCCCTGAGCCGCAAGGCCCAGGCAGGCGGGAGAAATAAGCCAAGTACCCGAGTCGATAGTAGCACCGAAACATCTATCGGCTCAACCCAACCCCAGCACTCCACACACAAGAGGCAGACTCGTCAGAGCCCACCTCCACCACCACAACAAAAGAAACAGATCACCCGTAAGGGGTCAACCCCCCCGCCCCTTACGGTATACACCACCAACACCAAGACACTCGAAACGGAGCTCCTCAAAAAGCTGCCGCATGAAGAGAGAAAATATTATTTCTCTAGGCCGAGAGTAGACGCACATATAGCGATTCGGCTGCACATGACGAGCTTTGAGAGCTACGAAACCGCTATCGAGGTGCTAAAACGGCTGAATATTACATTTGTAAGAATATTGCCCAATAGCACTATGAAGCGGTTCGTAGTGAGGACCCCCGTTAACGGAAGTAATGCGGACGAAATCCAGCTTGCATTGAAAGCTCAGGATATCCCCGCATTCTCCGTTGTGCGGATGCGGGCAGGGAATAGGCCAGCCAAGGGCAACCTATTCCTAGTTGCAGTGGCGGACACCCCAGACGCGGACAATCTGCGGAAAATGCGGATGCTCGCGAACATGCTGGTGTCGGTCGAGCCATACCGCCCCCCAGCCACTGGCCCCCAATGTGGAGTGTGTCAGAGGCATGGCCATCCAGGGGCGGCGTGCCGACTGGAGCCCAGATGCCGCAGATGCGCCGCCTCCCACTTGTCCCGCGACTGCCCCCACGGCAACGACCCCGCGTACTCTAAGTGCGCTAACTGCGGGGGAAAACACGCGGCCAACTTTAAAGACTGTCCTAGCCGCAAGGACTACGAAGCCGCCCATCAAGGCAAAGGGCCAAAGGGTAATAAGCGTGGCAACCCTAAGGCCCAAGCAGGCCCCTCAGGCACAGGCGCTTCACGCAAGAAGAACCCAGGCCCATCAGGTACAAAGGACCCTTCAGGTCTCGCAGGCCCGTCAGGCACAAAGGGCCAAAAGCAAGGTCCTTCAGACAACCAGCGCCCATCAGGCGGAGGCATTTTAAATTTCAAGCCCGTACGGACGGTAGGCAAGCAAAACCACGGGCCCTCAGCCCAACCAGCCCCCACCACCGTCCGAGCTAAGACCTCAAGTAAGAACAACAAGAAGGCCCAGCCCCAAGAAACCAAACAAAGGCAGGTTAAGTCCACGCCAGCACTTCCCGAGCTACTAGAAGGCCCACCCCAGGCCAGCTCCACCCCCCGCAGAGAACCTGCCGATAGTCAGCCGGCATCCGCACCACCACCCCCCTCGCCCTCACCTCTCACCACACCAATCTCACCAACAACACAGATACAGGCACAACAGCCAGCGGGGAACATGGCAGTAAAGGCGTTCAGGGAAAGGATAGAAGAAATCCTGAAAACCTTCTTTCCGAACCTGAACCTGTCGGTAGCCATAACCACTGGGGTTATGATGGCCAACATGCTCCCCTACCCCTGGCTAAGGGACCTGGCTAATGCAATCTCCGAACTCCTAACCCTGGATGGCTGAACAACCCAACGAAGATAATAATAATAATAATAATAATAATAATAATAATAATAATAATAACAATAACACGCAGGAGCTTCGAGTTCTAATATGGAACTGCCAGGGCGTCAGGTCCAGGAAATATGAACTCGAAGCCTTCCTAGCCGCGAACTCAATACACGTAGCTCTCCTAACAGAGACCTTCCTCCCCCCGGGGAGGAAGTTCACTATAAGAGGCTACAAAATGCACAGAAGCGATAAGGCTAACAAAGTTGGAGGAGTGGCAGTCCTGGTAAGGAAGGACATCAAGCACATGGAGGTAGACATACCAGAGCTGGTCACGCTAGAGGCATGTGGAATAGCCCTACCAGTGCAGGGAACACTCATAAATGTAATAGCAGCATACTCCAGACCGACAAGCCTTAACACTCAGGACATAGAAACAGTACTAGGGCTAAATCGAAACACAGTGCTAGGAGGGGACTTAAACTCGAAACACGCCACCTGGGGATGCCTGAAACCAAACCCAGCAGGCACAAGGCTGTATGACCACATGCTATCCCAGGACTATGTGGTAACAGCCCCCAGTGAGCCCACGTTCCTAGCACCGAACGATCACGTATCCGACATACTTGACATAGCCCTATTGCGACATATTCCTCAAAGGCATAGCATTAAGGTAGTGAACGACCTGGGGTCGAGGCACCAACCAGTGATATTTACACTAGATGCGAACCCAGAGGAATATGAGAAAAACCCCAGACGCCGGCTCAACTATAAAGCAGCCAACTGGGGCAAATTCGAACGCAAGCTAGACACACTCCTACAGGGAAGCGAAGGCATGCTAATAGACAGCACAGCCCAAATTGACGAAGCAGTCAAAACCCTCGTAGAAGCAATTCAAACAGCCACAACTGCGAGCATACCGCTAAGCAAACACAGAGAAACACCTCTTTTCGAGATTCCAGCGCACATTAAAGAGTTAATACGCAGGCGCAACAGTCACAGGCGTAACTGGGCTCGACATCACAGAGACGAAGACCGCGAGATGAAAAACGAATTAAACACGGAAATACAAAAGCAACTACTCGAATACAGGTCGGAAAAGTGGAACAACCACCTCAAACTTTTCGACACTAACACCAGGCCAGTGTGGAACTTAGCGAGACACTTCACGCGAGAACCACACAACATCCCTACCATCAAGGGACCTAACGGCCCGGTATACGAGAACCGTGACAAAGCCGAAATCATAGCGGACTCCATAGAGGCGGCTTTCACCCCAAACGAAATACCATCTGACCCAGCCTTCATCAGGCAAACTGAGGCAAAGGTAGCAGAATTCCTTGAAAACGCACCTAAGCCGGAGGTTAAGAGGACAAATATACACGAAATTAAGTGGATTATAGGTCATCTTAACTCCAAGAAGGCGCCAGGCCCAGACGAGATCCAGAACATAATAATTAAGAAATTAACTCACAAAGCCCTAACACTACTTACCAGCATCTTCAATGCAATGTTCAGACTACAATACTACCCTGAACAATGGAAAAGGGCTAGGATCCTCGTATTTGGAAAACCAGGCAAAGACAAGTCAGACCCCAACAACTACAGACCCATCAGCCTTCTGGACGCCCTCAGTAAAGTATTCGAGAAAATACTACTGAAAAGGTTAATAGGGCATATCAAGGAAAAAGGCATAATTCGCAACGAGCAGTTTGGCTTTAGGAACGCACATTCTGCCCCACAACTGCTCACTCGATTCATAGAACAAGCCACCATAGGTCTCAACAAACGAAGAGACACAGGAACGGTTTTCCTTGATATCCAGAAAGCATTTGACAAAGTCTGGCACGAAGGCCTACTAGCGAAACTAATAGACCACGAATTCCACCCAGGCTATATAAGACTTATTAAATCTTATCTGGAGGGCCGAGAGTTCAAAGTAGACGTACATAACACGCTGTCAAGTACTCGCAGGATTAGAGCGGGCGTAGCCCAAGGGTCCCTTATCGGCCCAATCCTCTTCGTCCTGTATACAAACGACATGCCTACGACAGAACTCACTACCACACACCTCTACGCTGATGACACCGCTATCTCAGTTCAACATCCACAGCTCGCGTGCGCTCGAAAGAGGCTCCAAGTAGCACTAAGAACTCTCGAGCCTTGGCTAACGAAATGGCGCATCAAGGTCAATGTTGACAAGTGCCAAGCAGTGCTGTTCACTAAGAAGAACAGACTCACACGCAAACCAGTCAACATAAAAGCGCTAAAGCTTTTCAACGAAGATATAGTGTGGCATGACAAAGTCAAATACCTAGGAGTAATCCTAGACAGAAAGCTCACCATGCTACACCACATCAATGATATTCAAAGAAAAGCACACATACGACTTAACCAGCTATATCCTATACTGAACAAAAAGTCCAGTATTAAAACGGAAGTAGCCATAAACATGTATAAGGCCTTAATCAGACCAATAATCATGTACGCGGCCCCAGCGTGGGGGTACACTGCAATGACGAACCTGGATAAGCTGGAATTAATACAAAATAAATGCCTACGAGCAGCGACCAGACTCCCTTTCGACACGCCAATACGCCAACTACGCAGTATTGCGAAAGTCAGCTCAATAAGGCACCAAATACGTAAACAGACACTAAACATGTACAGAAAGTCATGGAGTAATAAGATCAACCCGTTAATAAGCGGGATCGGACGCTACGACGTTGATCTGTACAAAAAGTATCCTACACCGAAGCACATTCTGTTCAGCCACAGGGTTGGGTGGGCGAGGGGCCGATAGCCAACCCACTCCCGCCAAGCTGACACCTATATAACACATACACCCACACACTGCAGACTCCTATGTAAATATGTAAATATGTTTCAGCTGTCCTAGACCCAGGGACCAGGCGAGGAAGATTGACAAAAAGTACAACTTAAGAAGACGACGGCAACGCAGCCAGACGGCCAAGGACGTGTCAATCCACCCCCGCCCCCCTACAGAGACATGGGAGCGGAACACCAGCCCGCGCCCTATAAACAGCACTAATATCTATCTGTTATCTCTTTCCTATCTAGGTTGTAAGCTGGACATGAGAGCAGGCAAACAGCCGGCACTCCAATGAGAAATTGTATATACATATGTTATTAATAATCTTAGTTTTAGATCTGCAGTGACAAGTGTGTTCAAACAACACCGCATAGAGGGACATCGACAGGAGGAAGAAGATAGCCCCTTGCATGCAAGGCTTGGCTCTAATTCCCCCCTCTCCAAAAGGAGACTTGGCACCAGGGACTGCTGGCTGCTGGACAATGGGACGAACCTGTGGCCCAAAGCCCAGACGCTAGCAGACCCGAGCCGACCCGGCAGTGACAAGAAGGACTGATCCCCATAATAACAAAAATTGCAAGGAATTGGTTTATGTTTTGTGCATGTTACCTGTTCCTAACTAACATAACCTCTGGTCTTTTTCCAGCCCACATCCTTGCATGTGCTATCAAAAGATGTCAGGTTTTACATGTAGGCTCTTTCTTCTTTCTGCCTATGTGGTTTTTCCCTGACCCTTCAATACCATACCTTAACACTATCCAACCAATACAAACTTTGCCGTGGTAGCGAGTCTGACTCGGAAACCGGCAGATACTCCTTGTATCACTTCCCACTCTACCCAGCTATCTCTTTTCTACTTAGAAATTAATAGCATGTCGGAGGCCATGTAGATTGAGTCGATGGTCACGGCGGGGGAGCGGGCTACGGGGGCCCCCCGTATAAAAAAAAAAAAAAAAAAAAATGCTTACTTGCCGAGGCAGGATCATCTCGACAACCATGGCCGTCGAGAGCTTCCTACCAGGAGGCCTCATTATCCGGCATCACGACCAGGAGCGGATGCGCGACGCAGAGAAGGAGCTTTCTACTCTGTTCCAGGTCATCCGTCTACCAGGGAGGGACGGCGTGCCAGGGATGAACACCGGCGCAGTCAGGGCCGCGACGGAGACCAGGGAGACGCCGAGGAGGCTAAGGAATAGGGCGGTTAATACCGACCTAGTCCTGGCCACCCAGCCGGCGACCAGCGACGCCATCACGGAGGTGGGGTATGACGCCCCCTGGCGCCGCGACGGTGCGACTTCAGTGGAGGAGGACGCCCCCTGGCGTTCTGAGGCTGCTGTACAGGCCCAGCCTGACAGCACGTCTGTCGAGCTGCAGACCTCGATGTGCGCCCCACAGGACAGGGAATGCACTCAGGCGTTAGCACCGACCGACGCCACCGCCAGCCAGGAGAAGGAAGAAGACGGCGACGCAGCGGAGCCATCAACTACCCTGGGGTCACCAGGCCGGGAGGAGGGCCACCAGGAAGAGGCCTCTTCCCCCGCCGAGAAGCAACCCCCGGGAAGAAGAAGAAGAAGACGACGCCGCACCAGGAAGCAGAAGGCGTCGCTGGCTCACCAGGAGAGGACCGCCAAGCCGCAACCCAGGACTGCTCCCAGGACAGCAGTCAACCGAGGAGCCAATCAGGAGAGGACCTCAGCGGGTAGCGGCAGTCAGGTGAGAGTAAAACGTCCCCCTCAGCAGCTCTTGCAGTGTTTCCGCTGTCTGAGGTGGGGCCACCGCCAAGTTAGCTGTGGACTCCAAGTGAAGTGCAACCGCTGTGGTGGTGATCACCACTACACGGCCTGCGCAACACTTAAGGAGGCGCCGGTGTGCGCCAATTGCGCGGGGGGCCACCCGGCCTCCCACCGCAGTTGCCCAGTCTACAGGGCCATGGCGCGGGCAGAGAGGAGGGAGGCCCGGCGCCATGACCCACCCCATTCCAGGAGGCCCCCGCCTCGGCGGGCTTGGCCTCATTCTCCGGGATCGGAGACTGGGTACGAGGTACCCCAAGGAGGTGGAGTCGTGCGACAGGCCCTAGTGGTACTTGACGCATGGCTCCGCAGCCGGCAAGGACCGCGCTAGTCCCAGCAGTGCCCAGACGGACTGATCCCCAGGCGATGGAATGGCGAGGAACTGGTTTATGTTTTGTGCATGTTACCTGTTCCTAACTAACACAACCTCTGGTCTTTTTCCAGCCCACATCCTTGCATGTGCTATCAAAAGATGTCAGGTTTTACATGTAGGCTCTTTCTTCTTTCTGCCTATGTGGTTTTTCCCTGACCCTTCAATACCAAACTCCAATACCATATACCTAATACAATATCGCCTGGTAGCGTGTTTAACATGGAAACAGGCAGATACTCCTTGTATCACTTCCCACTCTTCCCTGCTATCTCTTTCTTCTTCTTAGAAATAATAGCATGTCGGAGGCCATGTAGATTGAGTCGTTGGTCACGCGGGGGGAGCGGGCTTCGGGGGCCCCCCCGAAGATAAAAAAAAAAAAAAAAAAAATGCTTACTTGCCGAGTTCGACAGCCGTAGTGGAAGGACGTGTTCCTCCCGCTCGCTCTCTCTCTCTCCTTGCCAGGCGCTCTGTACTTTCCCAGTACTAGTCAGGCAGCTGTACTTGTTAGTACATCTTCGAAAGAGCATTGTCTGAGCTGAGCACTTCTCAGTGCTCGCTCTTTCTCTTTCAGAGTTTGTTACAGGAGGACCAGGATGGACAACCAGGCGGATACGATGACGACCCAGGAACGGGCGGTGGCGATCGGGCACTTGATCCGAGATCTCTTCACCGGCATGACACCGTCACCGGAGAACAACACGGAGCCGCAGACGCTGGAACCTGTGCCGGAGACCCCGGCACCCGAGCCGGAGCTGCCACAGGAGGACCCGGAGATCGAGGTGGAGACGGAGCCTTACAGGGACGGGTGTGACCCCCCTAACGGCTTCTTCTTCTCCGAAGGCTACACCGACCCGGCGCACGAAGCGCTGCTCGTGTACTACAGGCCGGGGCGCCCTGTAACTTCTGAACGGGGCCTCGTCCTGGACAGAATGCGGCGCCCTCGCCGAGGAGGCAGGATCATCTCGACAACCATGGCCGTCGAGAGCTTCCTACCAGGAGGCCTCATCATCAGGCATCACGACCAGGAGCGGATGCGCGACGCAGAGAGGGAGCTTTCTTCTCTGTTCCAGGTCATCCGTCTACCAGGCAGGGACGGAGTGCCAGGGATGAACACCGGCGCAGTCAGGGCCGCGACGGAGACCAGGGAGACGCCGAGGAGGCTAAGGAATAGGGCGGTTAATACCGACCTAGTCCTGGCCACCCAGCCGGCGACCAGCGACGCCACCACGGAGGTGGGGCATGACGCCCCCTGGCGTCGCGACTGTGCGACTTCTGTGGAGGAGGACGCCCCCTGGCGTTCTGAGGTTGCTGTACAGGCCCAGCCTGACAGCACGTCTGTCGAGCTGCAGACCTCGATGTGCGCCCCACAGGACAGGGAACGCAGTCAAGCGTTAGCAGCGACCGACGCCGCCGCCGCCAGCCAGGAGAAGGAAGAAGACGGCGACGCAGCGGAACCACCAGCTACCCTGGGGTCACCAGGCCGGCAGGAGGGCCACCAGGACGAGGCCTCTTCCCTCGCCGAGAAGCAACCCCCGGGAAGAAGAAGAAGACGACGCCGCACCAGGAAGCAGAAGGCGTCGCTGGCTCACCAGGAGAGGACCGCCAAGCCGCAACCCAGGACTGCTCCCAGGACAGCAGTCAACCGAGGAGCCAATCAGGAGAGGACCTCAGCGGGTAGCGGCAGTCAGGTGAGAGTCAAACGTCCCCCTCAGCAGCTCTTGCAGTGTTTCCGCTGTCTGAGGTGGGGCCACCGTCAAGTTAGCTGTGGACTCCAAGTGAAGTGCAACCGCTGTGGTGGTGATCACCACTACACGGCCTGCGCAACACTTAAGGAGGCGCCGGTGTGCGCCAATTGCGCGGGGGGCCACCCGGCCTCCCACCGCAGTTGCCCAGTCTACAGGGCCATGGCGCGGGCAGAGAGGAGGGAGGCCCGGCGCCATGACCCACCCCATTCCAGGAGGCCCCCGCCTCGGCGGGCTTGGCCTCATTCTCCGGGATCGGAGACTGGGTACGAGGTACCCCAAGGAGGTGGAGTCGTGCGACAGGCCCTAGTGGTACTTGACGCATGGCTCCGCAGCCGGCAAGGACCGCGCTAGTCCCAGCAGTGCCCAGACGGACTGATCCCCAGGCGATGGAATGGCGAGGAATTGGTTTATGTTTTGTGCATGTTACCTGTTCCTAACTAACACAACCTCTGGTCTTTCTCCAGCCCACATCCTTGCATGTGCTATCACAAGATGTCAGGTTTTACATGTAGGCTCTTTCTTCTTTCTGCCTATGTGGTTTTTCCCTGACCCTTCAATACCATACCTTAACACTATCCAACCAATACAAACTTTGCCGTGGTAGCGAGTCTGACTCGGAAACCGGCAGATACTCCTTGTATCACTTCCCACTCTTCCCTGCTATCTCTTTCTTCTTCTTAGAAATAATAGCATGTCGGAGGCCATGTAGATTGAGTCGTTGGTCACGCGGGGGGAGCGGGCTTCGGGGGCCCCCCCGAAAAAAAAAAAAAAAAAAAAAAAAAATGCTTACTTGCCCACTCGCCCCGGTGTCCAGCTCCAGAATACACCCTACGTCGAGCACGGAGGCTACTCCTCTTGAAAATGTGCTTCGACCAGGTGGACTGAATTTCTGGCAGTACGAGGTTTCACCTCTGGTCACCGCTCCCTTACCTGTTTCCGCTGCCTATGTTCCGTAATTCTTTTACAAGCCATTTTCATTCCCTAATCTATGCAAGCTCCCTTAGTTTCGCTAGGTGGAATTTCTTCAATCAATTGAACTTGCTTTTTAGGAATTCAGGCACTTCAACAAACAAGGACTCTCATGAACATTTATGTTAGTGTGCCAGATAGTTCTCGACTATCAAAGTGTCAATTCACAAAGACTATCTTTTCAAGATAGAAGTGTATATAAAGACTGCAAACCTGTACATATTGTATAAAGACAGACTTTTCTCAAGATTCAATATTCCTTTTTGCTTCAAAATAAATTTCAGTTATTTGTGTAAATATCATAAAGTGAAGCAATAAAAGTTGTGTTCTGTAAACTTCAACCTTGGTTACAACACAACTCACTATCTCCCGAATACTGGATACTGGCCACAGTTAAGCGACTGTAGCTATCGAGCTCGGTCATTTTCCTTTCCACCTGAAGCTCATCTTGTAGGATTCCAACAAGATAGGTATAGCAGATAACCTAGATTCGGGAGGTCAAATGGACTGTGTCGCGATTAACCTATCCAAGGCATTTGACAGGGTAGATCATGAGAGACTACTGGCAAAAATGTGTACAATTGAACTTGACAAAAGAGTAACTAAATGGGTGACTATATTTCTAGATAACAGAACTCAGAGAATTAGAGGTGAAGCGTTATCTGATCCTGTAACAATTAAGACGGGAATTCCTAAAGGCAGTATTATTGGACCTTTATGTTTTCTTATATAGGTATATAAATGATATGAGAAAAGAACTATAATCAGAGATAAGGCTTTTTGCGGATGATGTTATACTGTTTAGAGTAATAAATATTGGAAGTTACAAGATTGTGAGCAACTGCAAAAAGACCTCGACAATGCTTTTTTTTAATGCTAGTTGCTTTACGTCGCACCGACGCAGATAGGTCTTATGGCGACACCTCGACAATGTTATGAGATGGGCAGCAGGGAACGGTATGAAGATAAACGGGGTTAGAAGTCAGATTGTGAGTTTCACAAATAGGTAATGTCTTCTCAGTTTTCATTACGTCATTGATGGGGTGAAAGTTCCTTATGGGGATCACTGTGACTACCTATGTGTTAATAATATAAGGAAAGTTCTTTATTAGGGTAATCACATAAACGGTGTGAGGGTATTTAGGGGTTGTAGTAAGGATGTAAAGATAATAATGTTATTTGCTTTACGTCCCACTAACTACTTTTTACGGTTTTCGGAGAGGCCGAGGTGCCGGAATTTAGTCCCGCAGGAGTTGTTTAACGTGCCAGTAAATCTACCGACACGAGGCTGACGTATTTGAGCACCTTCAAATACCACCGGACTGAGCCAGGATCGAACCTGCCATGTTGAGGTCACAAGGCCAGCGCCTCAACCGTCTGAGCCACTCAACCCGGCAAGGATGTAAAGTCTCTGGTAAGACCCCAACTAGAGAATGGTTCCAGTGTCAGATGGGACCTTAACCAGGATTACTTGATTCGAGAACTGGAAAAAATACAAAGAAAAGCAGCTCAATTTGTTCTGGGTGATTTCCGACAAAAGAATAGTGTTACGAAAATATTGCAAAGTTTGAGCTGGGAAGACTTGGGAGAAAGGAGAAGAGCTGCTCGACTGAGTGGTATGTTCCGAGCTGTCAGTGGAGAGATGACATGGGATGACATTAGGAGACGAATACGTTTGAGTGCTGTCTTTAAAAGCGGGAAAGATCACACTATGAAGATAAAGTTGGAATTAAAGAGGACAAATTCGTTTATAGGAAGAGGAGTTAGAGATTGGGATATTTTACCAATGGAGATGTTCAATAAATTTCCAAACTCTTTGCAGTTATTTAAGAAAAGACTAGGTAAACAAAAGATAGGGAATCTGCCTCCTGGGCGACTGCCCTAAATGCAGATCAGTAGTGATTCCCGAATTCCTGTTCCTATAAAAGCATATTTGCCCTACTTTGTCTTCTGGAATTACAGCTTTATCTACATATTATGATCTATCCTCGCTTTTAAAGCTCCACTCAAGCGTATTCGTTTACTAATGTCATTCCACGCTATTTCTCCGCTGACAGCTCGGAACATACTGCTTACAATGAGACAGATCAATGAGAGTAACAAATTGAATCCAGGCCATACCAGAAGACAGTGCACCGTAAACACTATGTATCGCCATTAAAGGCTGTACTTAAAGACTACCTACTTAACAGTAGCGGCGATTAAGTGGGAGGGGGGCGGCGAGGGGAGCAGTTGCCCCCTCCCCACTTTGTGGAGAATACATTATATTTTATTCCATTTTAGCAGGCTTAAAGTAGGAATTATAGGAATTAAAAACAATTCTGTACAAGCCTTGTTATCTTATCAGCTAATTCATTCTTTTATTTTCTTTAATTATTAACAAAATATATATATTTCAAGGTCATGAACACTGAGGTATGATCCACCCACTTGCCGAGCGAATTCGTCAGTCTGGCAGTCTCTTTAGTGTCTTAGTTCCTTAGTTATTCGGAGCACGACCAGTGTGCCTGATTGTCATGAAAGGTGTTGCTCATAGTGTCAGTCGTGCTGCAATAGCACTTTCTGGTCCGGTGAGGAAAGCAATGGCAAACTACATCACTCCTCATCTTGCCCAGTACGCCTCATTTTGGCCCTACCATAGGTTGTTGCGGTTTCCCTATAACCGTATAACCTTTGGTGGTGCTATTTGAGGATCCAACCAACCTCTGGGCTGATGATCTGACAGACAGACAGACAGACAGACAGACAGACAGACAGACAGACAGACAGACAGACAGTTTCTTAGTGTGTAGTCAAATACTAAATGATTTTTAATTTTATAATCACGCCGTACTTTTATTTAATTGTAATACATATGTAATATTGTTTCTTTGGTGAAAATTTTATTTTATAGTATTGAATTAAAATCTCAGAAATATTATTACCGCACATAAGTTGGTACACTGCCATCCTTTACCTCTGTCGAAATTCGCTCAGAGAGCATCAAAAAACTTAAAATTGTGTAGCTATTTTTTTTTCCAGTTTTGACGTTTATACCCCTCTCACCCACCACCATATCCCATAAACCAGGGTAATTTTTATTGTCTACCGACCCCCACCCCCAACTTCTAATTCCTGATCGTCGCTACTGTTACTTAATGACTACGAGAGGTCGACGTTGAGTTGTCACGTTGCAATTATACAGATGTCCGGCTCCATGGCTAGCGTAATGGCCTTTGGTCCAGAGGGTCACGGACTCGATTCCCACCCAGGTCGGGGATTTCAATCTTCTTTGATTAATTCCGATAGCTCGGGGACTGGGTGCGCGTGCCGTCTTCATCATTGGAATTTATCATAGGTAGGACCCTATCTTCATAGACGCGCAGGTCGCCTATACGGCGTCGGAGGCCACACGCCATATATAGTTATACAATAAATATACCATTATTATTATAATTATTCACGGGATTACTTTCAGATTAAATAATTTTGGGTTAAAAATGTCGGAGGGGGAGGGTTCAGTCCCAAAACCACTCTCATATCGACGCCACTGCTCTGACTGTTGCTCTCGTGTACAGAAAGTTAATTTAAGGATAATCCTGCAATCAAAACACTTCTTCTCTTCAGCTACAATGTCAACAGCACCACACAAAACTACAGGCCTTAGCCTCAGCCGACTTATTGTGCTCTCACGCTTTCCATGTAACCATAGCCTCATGCGCGAGCGTTGTTCTGTTGGTTCTTACAGCCTGGCCTTTCACTCAGTTCACGCTGCACGGCTTCACGCTGCACGGCTTTCTATTGGACCTGCTGGTTTCCGCATAGCTCGTTTTACGTAATCCCAATAGCTTGTGAAGACTATATAGGTGTCGCTAGGCACATAGAGAAACTATAGCTAAACAAAGAGAATCTTAATTAAAACTTAAATGGACTCAGCGCAATCAATTCGGGGTCAACATGATTTTAGATCAGATCAAATCAAACTAGATCAAATATTTAAGTACAAAATATCATATGCTATAGACTTCATCACATCATCTATTCCTTCCCCGATGGTGGTACAGCTCTAACGGGCCTTGGTCAACCGAGCGACTGCTGCTCAGCCCGAAAGTCTACAGATGGCGAGGTAACGTGATGAAACCTCTTGGCCGTTATTTTTGGCTTTCTAGATCGAGGCTGCTATCTCATCGTCAGATAGCTCCTCATGTTATCATGTCCTCCTTCGCAGATCCCAGCTACCAGGCGAGATGTCCACCACGAGTTCCATCGCTAACGTGGAACGCCAGCAGCCTTCAGTATAAAAGATACGCCCCAACCACCCCTCCAGAAGATGCACAGCCAACCCGGCGCTTGGGGTGGTCAGTCAGACAGATACTCATGAGGTCAGTCTTGATCAATATCCAAACCTCTCTTTGGAAACTCCATCTGAACTTCCTCTTCCTTTTCTTCCCACCAGCGAATCATTTCCAGTCCCAGAAGCCCGCTGTCCTCTCAATTATTCAGGCTCTCTTCAGACCCCACCAACTGGCACCCAAGTATATCTCCTTGAAAATCCAACTCGGCAATTCCGCTCCCTACGCAACATATTTTCCACCCTCCTTAAGTTTAATATGCGCCGTGAAGAGATTGCAGACATACGGCCAACCACCAACGGCTTTATCGTCAAGTTGAATGGAGACCTAGCTGCCCAAAAACTCACTCCGACAATTGGAGCAGGTCAGCTTGATTCTGCCGCCCTCTTCTAGCTTCTATCACAACAAGCACTCAAGATACCACCCCCACCACCCAGGCGACGTAAAGCAACTAACAAAAAAAAAAAAAAAAAAGAAGATGTCTGATATGCAACTCATATACGGCCAACAAGTGTCGAGCTATGAACCCTAAGTGTGGATATTGTTTGTAAAAACATCCAACCTTTAAAATGCCCTTACATTGAGCAACTCCCTAACTAACTCCTGTGGAGAAGTACACGCGACCTACGCCCGCAGGTGTACAGCCCGTCCCACTTATCCTCCTGATAACCCCGAACTCGTCGCACTTGTCCGCACAGTCGATTCACCTACCAGTACCAGCTGCTCTTCCCCCCTCTCTTTCCGTCGAGGATTTCATCGAATTCGTCACCATTGCACGCTCCAATATTCGCCCTTACCATCGCTCTCTCGCCCTAACACAACTGCAAGCTGCCGCAAATGAAACCCTCATTGTCCACTTCACATTCTGGCCGAAATATTCACTTTCCGTCTGACCCGTTTGGAAACTCTTGTCTGAACCCTGCCCCGCATTCCTCCCCCACTCCCAACCCTAACTCTTCTCTTCAGCAAACAGTGCAGTATCCAGTCAGAAAACAGAACTGTGATGGGGGAAGAAAACTCCATCACCACATCGTCTGCAATGTTCCAATCAATCTTCGCCTTCCAAAAGGATCATCTATCCATTTTTTTTATTACGTTGTATTACTTCTTTCATATCAAGTCGTATACTTTATTTTCTTCCAGATCAGAATATAAGTACCTTTTATATAATGACGCTCATTCTCCAGACCAGAAAAGAACACCTGATGTAAATTGTGACGAGTGCTGGCCTTCTTCATGTAAATTTTGGATTACTTAAAACTGTATTAAATTTTATCGTCGAAATTTGTGGGACATAGTGTACCACACGTGTCGATTTTTCTGGGACTTACACATTCGAAATCCTTCCAAGGACAAGACAACAAGCATCAAATAAAAATATTTAAATTTGATTGGCTTAAATAAATCGAAAGGTAACTCTTGTGCAGTCAGTGGTCATTAAATTTGTGGGGCTGCTTCCGGTTGCACGATCCGGCACAAGCTACCTTCGTGAAGCGCGACGCAGGGTGTTGGAATTCTGTCTTCGGCATCATGTAGCGCGGACGTGTGTTGTCCGGGAGCTCTGGCTTCTCTTGGGGTAAGCAAATCTTACATTTCCTAATGTAACTTTATTTTATTTCACCTTTTAATTTGTCACAGGAGTTTACCCGTCAGTTTTTTCTCATTTATGGTGGTGTAAAGAGCTTTACATCCATCTTCACGTTGACACAAGGCAAGTCTTTTATAACATTTTTGTGACTTAAATTAATTTTCCATTAAGCTTAACCTAAGTAAATCTGCTTCTTTTGGAATTATTTTTTCGACCTGTTTTTTAGTGAAGGTGGTCGCTTTACATTTAAGGTGTTTTCAATGAAGACTAGCATCTGTAAGATTGTAAGACTGCAACTTCAGTGTTTGTTTTTCTATTTTGGGTTTACTGTTAACGGTAGTGTTCATTATTTCCTTTTTAGATGGTTTATAACAAATAAGTATTTACGACAAGTAGATATTAACTGAATTATTTTTTTTGTTCGAAGTTGCTGCCACAAAAGTTCTTCGATCGACAATCTCGTAGGGTTCCTTCCGCTGTCTACATCCTGCCGTTAGTTTCCGTGTATTTTACCTTGTTTAATTTTGATTTTATGATATGGTTTTAACGATTTAGAATTGTATTTAATGTCCAAATTGCATCGGCTACACAAATGATAGTGAAAGAATAATGTTATTTGTTTTTACGTCCCACCGACTAATTTTAAGGTTTTTCGGAGATGCCGAGGTGCCGGAATTTAGTCCCGCAGGAGTTCTTTTGCGTGCCAGTAAATCTACTGACATGATACCAACATGTTTGAGCACCTTCAAATACCACCGAACTGAGCCAGGATCGAACCTGCCAACTTGGGATGGGAAGGCCAGCGCTTCTACCATCAGAGCCATTCAGCATGGGAAGATAAGATAACATGGTATTGTGAGTATGAATGGTGTTCTGACAATTTGGTAACCCATAATTGGGCTTACTCTTTATATACACTCTACGACTGAATGCATACAAATTGATAACTATTAAGATTAGACAGCTCAACGAACAATGGTCTACAGTGTGAATATAGAGGAACATTGGCTATTATATATCTTTCTTTCGTAAACATACAGTCGAACCTCGATATCTCCAACCTCCATTATTTGAATTTTCAGTATCTTGAAGTAACTTAAATTTCCCGGCCGTTTACCCTATTCTTCACATGTATTTTTTTCTCTGCTACTCGAAATTCGGTTGCATGAATTTCTAGATTTCTCGAAGCAAATATTTCCTCCCTTGAAGCAAAAAATACTCTGTAACTCGAAGTTTGTGCAACATTTGTGCGGCATTTGTGGTTTGTGAGGAACAGTTAACAAGTGAAGAAAGGTTTACAGTGATTCTGGAAGCTAATATGTCTGGAACCGAAAAACTAAAACTTCTAATGATCGTAAAATAGGCAAAGCCTTGCTGTTTCTCGGGTGTGAATTTATTACCGGTCACGTAAGCAACCCCCGAAGTAGCGGATGGCAAGCTCCATTTACGAATCTTGGCTGCGTGGTATTGACGAGAAGTTTCAACGTGAAGGGAGGAAAGGTTAACAGTAACAAACAGAAGAAACTAACGGATTTTTTCCAAAGGTGTTAACGGAGGTATGTTTCTTGTTTCCGCACTATATGTAATGTATCCTGTCTTCCAAAATGTTACTGTAATAAAGATTATAATTAAAGTGATGCCATAAAATAGAGTTTGTATATTTTTAAGTACTGTTTAAAATATTGTATTCAATATAAGCCCGTAGATACATATGATTCAATTATGTGATACATACTCAAACACGGTATTTTGTATATCTCGAAATTTCGATAACTCGAAATAAAATTTAGCTCCCGGGGTGATTCGAGATATCGGTTTCATTGTATCAATGTGTCAAGACAAGACCGACTACAATATATCAGACCTTAATGTTACTATCGATCGGGAGGAAAATGGCGACTTCGTGGGCGAGCGTTTGAGACATGTGGTTGGTTCATATCTGTGTTTACATTCTGTTAGAGAGTGTTATTTTGATCGAGTCATTGAAGTATAACTCATGTTTGGTAAAATAGTAATCTATAACGGTTTCACAGTATGGTGTTTTGTTAGAAGTTTATATGATGGTATTTTTAATGTATAATAGTGTTTATATTGCCGTGCTGTAACATAGCATAAAATGGGTCGTTCCTGCTGCGTTCGTGGTTGTAGATCTAATTATACCGTTGCTGAAGCTTTTAAATTCCCTGAATATAGATCTCTACAGGAGAAATGGATAAGGAATATTCACCGGGAAAATTTGGAAGTCAGAGACCAAACTATTGTAGGCTATGTACTGTATGTGTGTAACCAAAATTTGTGGTTAGGGAAGATCTCTTTCCAACCGATAATGGTGAACCTATTCGTTTTTGTTTTCTTATTCAGTCGGAGTAATTTCATGTAAGTTGACGATAAGTATTAGTTTCTATGTAGAATATAAGTGTGTGAGTGTATTTATATGGGTCAGTGGTAACTAGGATCTGTAATTATACGCAGTCATGTGAGAATATGTTTGTTTCGATCGTGTTGTGAACCGGATTTAAATCGAACTATGGCAATGCCTCTCATACATCTATTCTTAAGTTCTCTAAGGAATAAAACATTATGAGAGAAGTGGGTTGGGAACATATATCGTGAATATTTCTAGAAAACAGTAGTGTGCATATGTCATCTGAGAGTAAGTCTGAGATTAGGGAAGACTATATTTTCTAATTCTAAAGAGTGGACCTATTCGTATTCCTCGAAAAAATAAACAATTCATTTAGATAGTGATAATTGATATGGTGACATTCCTTCAGTGTCTATGTGCTTCAAAGTGTCGTGTGATTTAGATGCAATTGTATTTTGAAAGGATCTGTGCTTGCCTGCGGGAACATTTGGCTAGATCTTGGTGTATAACAAAACTTATAGTGTGACAGATGGAGCAATCTGTACACTGTTACACAAAAGAAATAGTGACTTGCAGGGATGGTGGTGGTGGTGATTATTGTTTTAAGAGGAAGTACAACTAGGCAACCATCCTCTATATAACACTAATTACAGAGAAAGAATGGAAGGGGTCCGACAATTCGCAAAATGAAGGTATCGGCCGTAGGAAGACAAGGGCCACGAAGGGAATGAAAATGAAAGACTCCCTAGGCATCCATACGTAATACCGTCGGGGTCTGAAAAGAACAAGTGTTGACCAAGGGAGGTCGGATAGGATAGATGAAAGTGAGGAGCCTGGTACAAGTAAGTGGAAGCAATGTCAGGACTCAGCTGAGGGTCCCGTGGTCACCAACCCACGCTCCAAAGTTCAGAGCCCCTGGGTCCCCTTTTAGTCGCCTCTTACGACAGGCAGGGGATACCATGGGTGTTATTCTACCGCCCCCACCCACAGGGGGGACTTGCAGGGATTAGCTTTGTTTGTAACCCAGGGGTTTTATTGTATCAATACCTTCCGATTCATGCTGTGGATATCTGTTATCAAGCAGTCTACAGCAAATAGTAGCTCGTCCATGTAGGTTAAAGACTTCATTGTTTAGAGTCAATAGAATTGTTTTAATCATGATCTTCAATGGGGAAAATCCTATTATATCTTTTAGTGTCTGAACGCTTCATTGCTAAGTTTACCACCATGGTTGGAAGTGCTACTATATCATACGTCAACATATGATTTAAAAGTTTCCAGTAAGGAAGGCTTAACATCACCGGGGCTGTTCACTGGGCTGGCATAATCATTTCGGGCGTACTTCATTTTCATCGAGTGCTGAACATTAGAAATTGTCCACCAATTCGAAACTAAGGCAAAACGTTATGTTTCATAGTTCTTATGAGAGTGAATAAATTGAGAAATTTCGCACCTTGAATTATTTTTAAACAATCAGAATGATGTTATAAATATCATTTTAACAGTTTTATTGTGTATTTCTATCTATCCAGCGAGGTATAATATAAGAGAAAACGTTATTTGACTTAGTGAAATTTCGAAATAATCAGCTTGTTGTTCTCTTTTGCTGCGGGGCTGTCCATCTATTCTAACAGAATATGTGTGATTCTAGTTGATTATATGTGATGAGTACTTATTCGCGAAGCGTTTTCATAGGTGCAACAGTGATTTTCCCTATGATGTTACATTTATCATGTTAAATTACCTACCACCGTTTGCAAAATATGTACGTGATCTTTTCGTAATTTCTGGCGGATTGAAGCAGATATTGTGTAGCTCTTTCGGTGGTATTAACGCAAGTAATTTAATGTGACGCCGGGTGAGTGGCTCAGACGGTTGAAGCTCTGGCCTTCTGATCCCAACTTGGCGGGTTTGGTCCCGGCTCAGTCTGGTAGTATTTAAAGGTGCTCAAATACGTCGGCCTCGTGTCGGTAAATTTACTGGCAGGTAAAACAACTCCTGCGGCACTAAATTCCGACATCTCCGAAAATCGTGAGTTGGTTTATCGTCGAAATGAAATTATTGCGTGCTACCCTAACCTTCATCAGTCGGCAGCTACTGCGCCCACGACGTCCACCATCTTGGTTTTGATATTACGGTCTGATATATTGTAGTCGGCCTTGCCGTTGCCTACGAGATATACAAGGCCGGGAAATGGACCGATAGAAATGCGGGTCGCAAGTAGTTTTACGAACGTCCGCTAGAGGTCTCGACATCGTGCTATGCTGATCGCGCGAAATACATTCACTTAATAGTACATGTTGATTTTTAAGACGTAAAAATCTACAAATAATGAAGTTAGGACCACCTAAATGTGATTTCGAGTGATTCGATGTAAAGTAAAGCACATTTAAGTGGTATTTGGAATTATTTTAGGCGACGTCAAGTGCGATTATTAATAAAAGTAATACATTAAAAATGACTTACCATGATCACTGCTCGTATCACTCACATTTTTAAGATCTTCCAACTTAAAGGCTTCGTCCTGAAGTTCTTTTCCAAGTCATGAGCATCTGTAATTGTATGAGCTTCATTGTCGAGTATTGGTTTTAAAAGTTTTGTAATGAGAGTTGCAGTCAGTACTCTCTGATCACACTCGTCACATTTGAATGCCTCAAATGAACCTTGGAACAACAAAAACATGAAGTTTAAAGACTAAATTTGTATTTCCCAGATAACGTAATGAGTGATCCGTAAAATTCAACATATTTTCCAGGAAGTAAATTATTTTGAGGGGTATCGTAATGCTCCATGATCTTTCATCCTAATGAGGCACATCAGTCAGTAGTGGCCGAGGATATCTGTCCCAAGCATGATTCACAGTTGAAATTTTCTTCCGCAACTCGAACAAGATAACCACATATCACGGCCAAGGAAGACAACTTCAGAGTGACAGATTTTTCTGAAAAGGCATGGTGTCATTCTTAATATCAATAGCATCTAAGATAACATAAAACTACCGCGCGAACTGACCGTACGGTTAGGAGCGCGCAGCTGTGACTTTCCATCCGGGAGATAGTGGGTTCGAATCCCCCTGTCGGCGGCCCTGAGGATGGTTTTCCGTCGCTTCCCATTTTCACACCAGGCAAATGCTGGGGCTGTACCTTAATTAAGGCCACGGCCGCTTCCTTCCCACCTAGCCCTTTCCAATCCCATCTGTGTCGGTGGGACGTGAAACCAATATCAAAAACTTTCAGATATTTTAGGCCTATTAAAAATAGTCATATGAAAGAAAATACAATAATCATGAATTGATTAGCTAGCTTACCTTCGAGCGTCTCATCAAGTAGGTAGGCCTATTTCCAGAACTGTTGCTGATCAGGATTACGATTATAGTGTACTCTGGTCTTGATAGCCATTTCATATATGATAAGGTATCCTAACGTTTCCTCCACGCATGTCAAATTCATGGCTTTGTAATGAAGGTTTTCTTTAATGAGATAGTGGTGGTGGTGATTATTGTTTTAAGAGGAAGTACATCTAGGCAACCATCCTCTGAAAAATGAAAACCTACTCATTGACCGGGTCAGATATGTAATGAATGAATCATATATAGGCTATTAGTATGATGGGGTCGCCACTCCCAAAGTGATTTATTAACGATTGATAGATGCTATGAAATGAGAATGGAGAGCGTTGCTGGAATTAATGATGTCAGGGAAAACCGGAGTACCCGGAGAAAAACCTGTCCCGCCTCCGCTTTGTCCAGCACAAATCTCACATGGAGTGACCGGGATTTGAACCACGGTGTCCAACGGTGAGAGGCCGACGCGCTGCCGCCTGAGCCACGGAGGCTCTGCAACCATCCTCTATATAACACTAATCTGAGGGGGGAAAATGAACGGATCTGATACTTCGAAAAATAAAGATATCGGCGAAAGGAAGACAAGTGCCACATGAAAATGAGACTCCCTAGGCCTGGGGAACCTAATACCATCGGGGTCGGAAAAAAACAAGAGTTGACCAAGAGAAGTCGGATAGGTTAGATGAAAGTGATGAGCCTAGCACAAGTAAGTGGAAGCAATGTCAAGACTCAGCTAAGGGCGCCGTGATCGCTAACCCACGCTCCAAAGTTCAGAGCCCCTGGGGCCCCTTTTAGTCGCCTCTTACGACAGGCTGGCGATACCGTGGGTGTTATTTTACCGCCCCCACCCACAGGGGGATCTTTAATGAGGGATGTTATTCTAGTTTTCTTCCATTCGAAAAGCCAACATCGGCCTAATTCTTAAGTGTCTTTTGATGTGGTAGTCGGAGGCAGTGAAGTGTTCTAATGAATCTGCAACCCATAAGCTGAAGTCTTATAATATTTAAAAATGTAAATTACAGACTCTGGATGACGTCCCAGGAGACCAAAGCGAACCTAATTTGCCCCCCCCCCCCCTCCCAGGCCCCCAGTCCGCATGAAGCAATTATCCACTTCTCCTTTAAAACTGGATCGGCTGGAAATGATTGAAAACTGAAATTGTTCTCCTTGTTTTGACGATTTGGACTTACAGTACGATATACTATATTTTATAGTGTATATGAAATTTACTTGGAGTTCATTTGAACACTAACAGTAAGTGACATCTATAAGTAAACGTATTAAAAACCACTTTTCTCCATATGTTAATACACTACAGCACATGAAAACTATAGCACGATGTCGAGACATCTGGCGGCGGTACTGCGAACCTGGTTGGGGACAGTTTTTGTGCTCAGAACTAGCGAACACTTCCCGGCCTTGTATATCTCGTAGGCAACGGTCTTGCTCAGACCTTAATGCTACTCTCGATCGATCTTTTATTCTACAGAGGTGAAAAATTTATGATAAGGAAACAGGAAGGTCTATGGTCCTCAGGGTCAACGCCAATCAGAAAACACATACCCATCTGCACAGAAATTGAACACAAAGAGTCACGGAAAACACTAAGACCCGATGATAAAGGCATCAAAATTTCAAGAAATATTGATGGAACGAAACTGCAAAACCACCCGAATATACGAAAAGCAAGAGCACTTGTAGCTCGAGGACACCTAGATGAAGCAGTAGAAGTTGCTACAAATCTGATACAGGAAACCGCTTTGCCTGTGAAAGAAAGGAGAGCGCAAAAGTGGTTTGACAGGCAATGCTACATAGCACGTAAAGACACCTTACGCGCGTTATACTCAGCCAGAAAAATGGAGACCGATGATTACTTGGAAGCATATGCCATCAAAAGAAGAAATTACAGAAAACTTCTAAAAGAGAAGCGAGCTAAATACCTGGAAGCAGAAGCCAAGAAGATTGCAGTCGAAGCAGAAACAGACCCATTTCGGGCCCTCAAGAAAAAGCAAGAGTGTAGAGCGAGGGAAATACCAATGGAAACATGGGAAAAACACTTCTCAGCGCTTCTAAACAGGGACAGCAGAGCAAAAGGTGACACCGCAAACCACCCTATCGATCCAGAACACGAAATTAGATTAACCACAGGGGAAGTACAGATGGTAATCAGCAAAGGAAGAAAAGGGAAGTCAGCAGGACCGGACAACATATATACAGAACACTTAAAAAGTACTCAAGACCATTTACTACAGCTTTGGACAGAACTATTCAACAAATGTCTAAATTTAGGCAAAATACCGGAAGTTTGGAGAACGGCAACGCTGAAGATTTTGTACAAAGGGAAAGGAGAAACTGACAACCCCGACTCATATAGAGGTATAGCTCTAGAAAGCAACTTATACAAAGCATTTGCAACTATTGTAGCGAATCGCCTGAACAACGAAATAGACCCATTCATACCAGAATGCCAACTAGGCTTCCGCAAAGGAAAAAGCACGTTACAAGCCGCAGCATACCTGAAAGAAAAAAATTGAAGAGGCACTGAGGCATCCAAAAGGGAAGTACTACGTCGTCTTTGTTGACTATAAGAAGGCTTTTGATATTATCGACAGAGATATTCTGATAGGAAAATTGAAACAAATGATTGGTGACAACACGCTCGTGAGAATCGTTGAGACCATACTAGACTACAACCTAATCAAAATTGAAGATGGAGCATCCTCATCCGGGAAAGTAATTCAAACAAACGGGGTACCCCAAGGAGACCCGCTAAGCCCGCTACTATTCAACGTAGCAACGGCAGATATCACACAGATAATGACGGACTCCCCTGAGACTACTCTAATAATGTACGCTGATGACATGGCTCTGGGATCGAGCTCAAAAGCAGAACTACAGTCGACAGTGATGAAGTTAGAAGCTTGGGCTTCAGATAACAAATTTGAAATTAACCAGGAAAAGACAGTACAGATGGTCTTCAGAAAAGGTGGCAAGGCGGCCAAGGACGACGCTATAACATTAAATAATAAACCACTAGAAATAGTCAAGAAATTCAAATACGTGGGCATCACGTTCCAAACGAGCATGGCATCCTTCAACAGCCACGTCATAGACAGAACGACAGCAGCAATCAGAGCCATCCACAATATCAAGAATATTTCTATGCTATCCCTTAACACAGCGATGACTCTATTCAAGACCGCAATAACCCCAATTGTCTCGTACGGAATCGAAATAATATGGGATAACCTGACAATCGGTGACTTGGAGAGGATAGAAAGGGTCAAAGCAAGGTACCTGAAGAAGGCCCTAGGAGTAGGCAAACTGGCACCCTCCAGACTTGTTTATGTACTGGCACGGGAAACTTACTTCATTGAGGATCTACGACTCAATCTACCACTGCCATCTACCGGCCCATTCCAAGAGCTTCAGAAAAAACTTCTCAAGAAACGCGCGGAAATAGACCCCGAATTCTACGGAAATGACGCCATGATCGATCGAAACTGGACCAAGCAACTTCAAGAGCAAAGACATGTCATAACAAGATATGCAATACATGGCTTCCACCACAAAATATGCGCAAAGACAAAATTCCACAATCCAACAGATGACTGTGTTTGTACACTGTGTAATGAAAAGTGCGACCGCTACCATCTGCTAAAGTGCAAGAACAGAATAAAGACTCTAACAGAATACAGCACAATGTAAATTGGGACAACAAACTTAATACTCATTCGAGTGCTCCTTATGTAATTAATACTCTCGATCGTTCAAAGATGGCGAATCGAGTAGCCGAAATTGTTGGAAATGTGGGTTTGTTTTGGTTTGTTGTTATCGTATGTAGTCGGTGTAATTTTATTAAATTTGACGATAAATGTTAGTTTCTTTGTAGAATATAAGTGTGCGAGTGTATTTACATGAGTCGGTGGGTACATAGGATCTGTAATTATACGCAGTAATGTGAGAATGTGCTTGTTTTGATCGTATTTTTACTCATTAAAAAACATGAGTGCACTAGGAGGACCAGTTTTTAGTCTAACTATGGCAATGCCTCTCATACAACTATTCTTAAGTTTCCTACGAAATAGAACATTAGAAGATAAATCGATTAGGAATATACATCGTGATTATTTTGAAGTCCATGGCAGAACCGTAGCGTGCATTCATCATTTTGAGAATAGGTCTGAGGTTAGGAAATCTAGTTCTCTACTTCCAAACTATTCGTGTTCCTCGAAAAATATTAACTTAGATAGAATATAATTGATATTGTGTTATTCCGTCAGTGTCTATGTGCTTCAAAGTGTCTAGTGATTTAGATGCAAGTGTATTTTACAATAATCTGTGCTTTGCCTGCGGAAATGTTTGGCTGGATCTTGGAGTATAACAAAACTTATAAGTGTGACAGATGGAGCAATCTGTATACTGTTACACAAAATATATAGTGACTTAGAGGGATTAGTTGGGTTTGTAACGTAGGGTTTTACACTACCAACACCTTCCGATTCATGCTGTGGCTATCAGTTATCAAGCAGACTGTGCCGAACTGAAGCTCGTGCATGTGGTTAAATATCAATGTTTAGTCAATAGAGTTTTTCCACTCATGTTATTTAATGGGTAAAAACCTATTAGGCTATATCTTTAGTGCCTGAACGTTTCATTACTAAGGTTACTATCATTGCGTGAAGTGCTGTTATGCCATATGTCAACATTATATTAACATCATGTTAACATAATCATTTCGGGTGTACTTGATCTGAGTGACACCGAGCTCGAAAGCTGCAGTCGCTTAAGTGCGCCAGTGTCCAGTATTCGGGAGATAGTAGGTTCGAACCCCACTGTCGGCAGCCCTGAAAATGGTTTTCCGTGGTTTCCCATTTTCACACCAAGCAAATGCTGGGGCTGTACCTTAATTAAGGTCACGGCCGCTTCCTTCCCACTCCTAGACCTTTCCTGTCCCATCGTCGCCATAAGACCTATCTGTGTCGGTGCGACGTAAAGCAATTAGCAAAAAACTAGCAATGATCTGAGTGACTGGCCTTCTGATCCCACGTTGCTGGATTCGATCCTGACTCAGTCCGGTGGTATTTGATGGTGCTCAAATACGTCAGCCTCGTGTCGGTAGATTTACTGGCACGTAAAGGAACTATTGCAGGACTAAATTTCGGCATTTCGACGTTTCCGAAACCCGTAAAAAATGTAGTTAGTAGGACGTAAAACGAATAACATTATGATTTCGGGTGTAATTCCCATTCATTGGGTGGTGAATTTAAGAAATTATCTACCACTTCAAAACTCAGGCAACAAGTTATGTTTGTGTTTCACAGTTCTCATGAGAGCGAATAAATCGAGGAATTTTGCACCTTAATTTATTTTGAAACATTCAAAATGATGTTAGAAATATCATTTTAACAGTTTTATCACGTGTTTTCATCTATCCAGCGAAGTGAAATCTAAGAGAAAACGTTATTTGACGAATTGAAATGTCTAAATAATCAGCTTGTTGGTCTCTTTTCTAGTAGAATATATGTGATTCTAGTTGATTATATGTGATGCGTACTTGTTGGCAAAGCGATTTCATACGTGTAAAAGTGATTTTCCTTACGATGTTACATCATATTAAATTACGGCCGTTTATATAAAATGCACGTGATATTTTCGTGTTAGCCAATACCAGCAATTCGGCTACTTCGGCCGCCATGTTTTTCTTATATTACGGTCTGAGGATTGGAGTTGGTCTTGAATGTGTGAACTGTCGTCAAAAGCATGAGACCATACCAAAAATACCTCGAAAAATTGCAAAATATGGCGAACGTAGGCAACTTAAGAGCTGTACGAAAAAAGTTTTGTTACTACTGTATACAGGTTGTTTAGGAGATAAGTACAGATATTTTTTCTGCTGGTTATCGGTAGGGCCCTGAATACACATGACACAAAATAATGTCCTATTTAAGAAAAAATAAGTTAAAATTTTGATGTTTGTAGCTCATGTACTATTTAATGATGAACGAATTCGGGCTTTGCTGACATACATTATAATATTTTCCATTGTGAAAACATTCGATTCTTGTACGTAAAAAGTCCCATACAACTTCCGCATGCATACTACATGAAGCTGCATTGTAGAGAAGTGCTTAGAACTCATTTTGATATACAGTATTACGCATGCAGAATATGCCCTGAAGCCTGAAGCCGCAGTGGAATGATGTGTACAGCTGCAGTGCGGTGATGTAGGCCTACTTACATGAGACACCTTTGACCTCGAACGCTCGGCACCGCACGAAACCATGCTTAGAATAACAAGCAATCATAAACAAAACAGTGGTGTGCGTCATTTCCATGCAAAACGTTGCATTCTACCTCAAGTAACATTTTAATAGAGAGAAACAAAGTAACAAGATATCAATACCATAGGATGGAAACTATATGTAATTTAATGGCGTCAGTATATCATTACATTTTCAATCAGCAGCGCCCAAAACTCTCTGCTTAAAGTACTTATAATAGCGCAAAACACACATACACAGCAGTACCACACACCTGAAAGTGCTTAGGTATCTTAGTCCTCAAAGTGCAGATGTGGGATTTCGATGAAGTGGTTAAAACAAAGTGGGAGAGAACAATGTGCACGCCTCACTAAAACCACATTATCACATTCCAAATCACTTTCGCATTCACGCAGTCCAATATCAAAAGCCACACTAATTACATTTTCAAATGTTGATATTGGTATGTCAATGTCATAACCTGGCTTTCGCCAAGCATATTGCAACATAGGCTTATACGTAGGTGCGGCAAATTGATTGTAAATCACAGAGTGAAGCTTCACGATGAAATAACGATCATGTACCTTCACTTGTGGTTTGGCACCTTGTAGTCTTACAAAATCAGTAATCCTTCTGATATAGAGTTTATATTGCCGAAAGAAGTAAACATCAAGCTGTTGGCAATATTTTGTTGTTTTCGGTGGCAATATCTTCAGCATAACATTTATGTTTGGAAAACTTGCATCTAGATGGGTACGATCTGTATGACCTGCCCAGGAATCACACAGCAATAGGCTCTTTTCATTTGTTACATGTTCGCCAAGGATTGAAGTTAGAAAACGTTTCATGTGTTCTTTAGTCATTTTTCCACTTTTGCTTGCCTCCACGTGAATGTTTCGTGGACAAGTTGTTTCAAGTTTCTTTAAAATATTTGGACCGAAAGTGCCTTGTGTCTCTTGAACACAGATGTACAACTTGTTTTTATAGTCTGCCTGCCATTGATAAAGCCACATCAATTGTGTAGCTGTGGGTAGATCTATGCACAGACTGCAACACACTACCTGTAGCGTTCTCTCCTCTGTAGGACAGTGTCGATGCTGAAGACATTTCATACTGGAATTGACTCTGGTCAATGTTCCAAACATTCCTTTCTCCACACCCCCCTCTGTTATAAACATGTTCACTTCTTCCACAAACTGTTGTGCCTTCTGACGTATAATATCATCGTCTTCTATGTCCTTACGTATGACAAATGTAGTAGTATGCCTGGATGAAATGCCATATTCAGCCTTGAGATGGTCGATAAAGGAAATGGAAGCTTTGAAATTGACCAAGCCAACCATTTTAGCCCCTTCTAGTGCCCACATCTGCAGATGCCAATAGTGAAGTGTAGATCCATACCTCCTTGCACCATCAAATTGCGATATTACATACTCGTTTGTAGTTTGTAATTGCGACAGTCTGTTTCCTTTGAAACGAGCACCTGCTCGATGTACCCCGCAGGGGTAAGATTACCACGGACGACGACAAGATCCGTACGGCCATCATCACTGATGCCACACCACATAATTACAAAACCTTGTACGAATCGGTCGCCTTCCTGGACGAAATTGGGCATGTACTGCTCACCACCGCGTCTCCATATACGTTGACGTCCAACACGCTGTGTCAGGGAAAACCTGGACTCGTCTGTGAACAACACAGGTGTCCATTGGCGAAGTTGTCAGTTGACGTGGGTACGGGCAAAGAGAAGGCGAGCTGCGCGATGTTGCTGCGTTAAACGGGGCACTCGAACAGAACGTCTGGGTCATAAACACACTTCTCTTAACCTGTTCCTTACTGTCTGCTCAGACACTGTGACTCCATTGACCCTCCTGAGGTCTTGTTGCAGTTCTCTGGCAGTCGCTGAACGACGCCGCAACGCACAGATGGTGATATATCGGTCATTCTGTGGGGTTGTCATGCATACACGACATTGTCCAACCCTCCTTGTGAACCTGCCTGTCTCACTGTAGCGATTCCACAAGCGTTGAATAACTGACAGACACACATTGAGATCACAGCAACACGACGAAAAATCCATCCTTCCTGGATCAAAGTGACGGCCCTTGCGACTTGAACCTCGTTAGGATGTCTCATGGGATATGCTGGTTTACGTACAACGTGCTCAAATGACCGCAGTAGTCTGTGTACCTCACAACGACACACGGACGCACCGCTATTCACTTTGCTTTGAAGGGTCACCTGACAGTTTAATGCATGGCTACGCCTACAAATGGAGTATAACTTTGATTTGACATACCCTAAGTAGCTAAGGTCTCAAGGTATGCTGTACGACAATTGGAACCCCATCTACCAAATTAACGTTCACATACCAGACGTTACAAAACATGTTCCCCTAATTTTTTTGAACTGTGTGTTTCCAAATTGATATCCACGGGAGTGACGGTACCATCATAACTTAACTAGAGCAGATTTTAAACAATATACTTACCGTTTCACCCTGTGACGCTTCGTGATAGTACAGTCGTGGTTTTCACAAAAACACACTGGGACTAAATATGTCTTTTTAACTAAAAAGCCAAACGTAAACTGAACCAGCAAAATTTAACTGGTATTTTACCGTCGCCGAAGTTCTATAGTTTCACTCTCTTACTGAGTATACGTACATCAACGACAAACGAGGGAAAATATTCGTCACGACGTATAACACACGTTCATGAAAATGGGCACAGAACTCACGAAAACACCTATAATCCAAGAGGAACACTACAAAACTTTACTATATACCACTATACAAAATTATTTTACTTCGCGCTTAGCTCTGTGTTCATGCTGGGCAACCTAAATATTTTTCTGCGGCTATCGGAAAACATACTTCTACGCGTGCCATCAATGAATTGCACAAAAAAGGAACTTTAGAACTTTCTACATGCCGAAATCCCAAAATAAAATAAATTCTTCTATATTACAAATAATTTCATAAACTGGCTCTATTTTTATTAGCAAGACGATGTGCAAGTGGCTATACTGTTAACATGTTGATATTTTTCTTGTAGTCTCTAGTGTGTGGTGCTGAACACTTCGAGTGTCAATCAAGCTAGCATCTCTTACCTAAGCTATCTGGCCTGTCGCCGTAAATTGCTGTCGGGGGAGGGCCCACAGTCTCGCCGCGCTCCCAGTACGAGGAAGCTTCAAGTACATGCGTCAACCAAGCGACTTAAATTTCGCTGGGGTAGCTCTCTTTCGCCGCCGGCAAGGAAATCCAGCTCGCTGGAGAAGCTGAACTGCGGTAATGCGAGCGGATTGTCGATACAGCTGTACTTGGCTTGGCTTAGATGTTCGCAGTTTTTTAAACTTTGTAAAAATCGTTCCGAGGAATAATTATAAAATGTACATACAACATTATTCACCCCAGCGCTGCTGGGGTAGATGGGGTTCAGTGCACGCCACTGGTATAGTCACAGCGAAAGTGTAAGTTTAAAGTTCAGTATATTTTCCGTTACTTTTCCCACGCTTCCTTTATCATCAATTTCATTTATAATCTTTGTTCGCAGCTATTGCTGTACTAGTTTGCTATAACGTAATCTACTACGGCTGTAACTAAAGTAGTGGCAACGTAGACCAGGCACTCACCAGATCGGGCATGCGCAAACAGGATATGGGAGCAGCCAGGTGGCGCTGTTGTGTATGTATAGTGTGAATCTGACGGGCATCCACTTGGGAATATTGTTGCTGTGTGGCGTTGAAGTGAAGTGTCGATTTCACCGCTCTAAAACATGTTTTCAAAGGTGATCAGCGTTCGTGGATTAAAATCTAGGTTGCCCATGGCAAATATGCATCAGAATGTTATCAAGGATTATGTGAAGCCTGCGGCGAGAATGCATTACCGTATAGGACGGTTGCACGAGGGGTCAAGGGGTTTCGTGCGGGTCGAATGTGATAGCGGATTTACACAGAAATTTCGACAGCAACCCAGTCGTATGAAGCTTGTGCTGATTGTGGCATACGACTATGATGGCCGGTTTCACCAAGCTTCGTTTATGAATTTGACGACTGTTTAACTTTGACGATTCGTTTATCGTCCATTTTTTCGTTTCTTCAATGTCTGTTTACTTTGACGATCGTCAAACGCACCGTCAATTTTGACGCGCCGATTTTCGACCTTCAAATATGACGATTCGTTTAAAATGGTGTGTCCGTGTTGTAAACATTGCAGTGTTCAATAGTAGTTGGAAATTACAGATCTCTTTTAAAGTGTTTTAAGCGTTTCGACATTTTACAGGAAGTGTTAAAGCATTTCACAGAACGTTATTTAGAAGATCATGAATGTGGGAGACAACTTTGATGCTGAATTACTGTATATAGAATTATTGGAAAATCTGGGACCTGAACGTGCAATTTCTGACCGTAATGATCATTTCTTCTCAATGGATGACTTCAATTTTGTAACTAGGTACAGACTTTCCAAGAGAGTAGTACTAAAACTTTTAGAGCAAATTGAAAATAGACTGGAATACCCTACTAATAGAAACCGTCCGTTAACACCGATCCAACAACTACTTTTAACTCTACGCTTTTATGCTACTGGTTCTTTTCAATTGGTACTAGCAGATGTGAATAGTGTATCTAAATCAACAATTTGTCGCTATATTAGAAAAGTTTCCGAAGCAATTGGTTCCTTGAGACCCCTGTATGTGAATTTTCCTGAAGGTGACGAAGCTCGTTCAGTTATTCGCGATTTTTATATGATAAGCAACTTCCCTGGAGTAATAGGTGCCATCGACTGCACACATATACCTATACTGTCTCCTGGTGGACATAATGCAGAAGTTTCCGCAACAGAAAGTCCTATTTCTCAATTAATGTACAGACTATTTGTGATGCTAATTTACTAATAAGGAATATTGTTGCTAGATGGCCTGGATCGGTTCATGACAGTTTTATTTTTGATAATTCTGAAATAAGAATGAAATTTGAGACGAGAAGAATCCAAGACGGACATCTCCTAGGGGATAATGGATATCGGCTAACACGTTTTCTTCTTACGCCATTCTTAAATCCACGAAATCAAGGCGAGGAAAACTACAACATAGCCCATATTAAGACAAGAAACACCGTTGAACGACAATATGGAGTATGGAAAAGGAGATTTCCGGCCTTATCACTGGGTTTAAAAACAACAGTAACAACATCTTTGTCTGTCATAGTGGCTACCGCTGTGCTACATAATACTGCTATGCAAACAAAGGAAGATGAACCCCCGGAAGATGAAGTACTCCATCACTATCTAGAAGAAAAAAGACGACTTAACAGGAATTATTTAGTCTTTGAGGAAATTAATGTAGGCCTACCTGGCTTAGCTGATCAAGATGGTCCTCCAGTTGTTAATCGGAACAGAATCGTTGAAAACCATTTCCGTTAAGACACTGCTTTAAAAGTGGAATATATTTAAAACACACGAGTTCTGTATCACTAATATTATAAAAACAAGCGCACACTTTATTGTTTTCTATAGCATATAACAGGCAATATTTAATGTGACTGTATGTTTGTTACTAATAGGTCATTGGTTAATAATGTTACTTAAGTTTATAGGTTAATACATTCGTAGATCATTATTACGTTATTATTATTATTATTATTATTATTATTATTATTATTATTATATTTAGTCTATTGTTTCTTCAAATAAAAGGAAAGTTTTGCCTCTAGCACTGCACTTCTCAGTTTTTCATTTTCTTACTTAATTTTTTCGGTTACTTTTTTCATGTGTATTAAGGCTAGTTCTTCGTTATGCCTTAATTGCAGCATGTCTAATTCTTGCTTGCAGAGATCTCTTCTTGCTTCTGACAATTCAATAACTTTTTCACGAGCTTTCAATGCTTCTGATTTCTTTGTCTTCTTAAAAGAAGGCCGGTTTCTTGATGCCCACGATATCTTGCTACCGCTAGTTGATGGTGGAAGGTCATGGATTGTATTCGGGACCGTTTCTTCACTGGTAGGAATAAGGATCTCTGTACTAGGTTCTTCTTCAAACGTCACCAGTACATTGCATGGTTCAATAGTGTTGCTACTGGATGCGGTTAGGCCTATGTATGCAGAGTCGCTATCCAAGTTGTTGGGAAGAGGCTCTACTTGGTCCCTGATTATTTCTAGGAGTTGTGATGATGTTTGATCTAATGAAGGGGTTACAGCAACTCCACCTCCAGTTTTAAACATATTCACCTTATCCTGGCATCTTTTTTGCTTAGCCCTTCTTTTGAAGTTGTCATAAAACATTTTCAGTTGTTTCACTGACCTCTTACAAACAAATTCATGAGAATTAAAACAATTTGCAAGTTCTATCCACGCTTTCTCTTTATCACGCAACGTTATGCCATCGGTTTTCTTGTTTTCGATTGTCTCTTTCCTTTCGGCAACAAGACTCACGAACAAACTCTTCTCGTCTTCAGAGAATTTGGATCCTCTCTTCTTTGACGAAATATTATTATCTTCCATTTTTGAGACCACTCTTACAACAGAAAATTAAATTACAAAACAAGTCTATATTCAACCACGGCTCAGTACTTCAATTATTAATCGAGAAATGGCAATCCGAACGTACGATAAAACTCGTTATATCGCGATATAACGTCG
Organism: Anabrus simplex; assembly: GCF_040414725.1. Classification (NCBI taxonomy): domain Eukaryota; kingdom Metazoa; phylum Arthropoda; class Insecta; order Orthoptera; family Tettigoniidae; genus Anabrus; species Anabrus simplex. The sequence continues at coordinate 232,726,211 of NC_090271.1, forward strand.
TTTTGAAATGCGAGATCGTGTCAAAATAAACGGAGCGTCTATTCCAGCTCACTGGTGATGATGAAATGTAAAAGGTTTTGACGAAGCGTCAAAAAGAAACGGGTCGTCATTTTTGACAGCCGTCAAGCATATTAGGACAAAGCTTGGTGAAACCGGCCATGAGGGTGTTATTTTTACTCATGCTGTTTGTGTCTGAGGGATAAACCGTCAACAGTAACTACTATTGCCGATTTCTGGGGCGACATCTGCGTCCGGCTATGCTGTGCAAACGTCCATGTTTGATGATCGCCCTATCGTGTTGCATGACTCGCAAACTATGTAAAGCTCTTATGGCAACGGTAGCATTGGAAGGTCTTGGAACATCCTCTGTACTCACCAGACATCAGTCCTTGTGACTCCGATCTGTTCCCGCACAGTAGGGCACTCCGTTGCTGTCAACAGAGAGCGCCTTGCCAACTGTCTCCAGCGGCTTCCCGATATTTTGCTAAAGGTAATAGACTATGCGGGCGACTGCAGTGAAGGAATGTAATACAACTGCACTTGTTAGTTCATTAAATATTGCGATCTATCAATATTGCCACTACTTTATTTACAACCCTCGCAGTTATTTAAATGCGCTAACTGGATTCTTCGACGATACCATTAACATTTTTTTTCTGTTGGTCTGATTTCATTTGGAATGGCCACTACGCATTGAACTGGACGAGAGTCCTCTGCCAGATATTACCAGGATTCAAAGCCAAGATGAACAGAACATGGATGGACAACAGCATCTCTGCACCGCCGATGGACATTAAAACAAAAATTATAATGAATTTGTTGTTACGCTCATATCTGTCAATTTTCTTGAGTATAATTGTGTAGTTTTTACAGAGCATAAATTTATATTGATACAGAAGTGTATCCATTGGCATGTAAGCTATTTTGAGGTGTAGTACGGTATACAGTTTTATCATTGGATTAAGCTTGTTTAGTTTATATGGAGAATATCTCTATTTGTATATTTTAATGTATTATGGCATGACAAAGGCTACTGCACTTGTTTAATGCCAAATAAATTATTCAGTGATTCGAAAGTGTTTAACTATTACTGCACTCTGACCAACAGTCCATATGCAAGAATAGCGCTGGGAAGTTTCCTCAAGACTATTTCTTGGATTTGTTACTGTTGCAGCTTTGTTTGTAATATGATACTGGAACATTGTCAATACTCCACAAAGCCATTATATTCCATTTTCAGTAGGCAAGAGGTGTGGAAGTAAACGAGGTCGCAAGAGCTAGTTGCAAATAGAGGATTATACGCTGCGTGTACGACACATCTAGCGGCCACCGGATGAATTAAATGTGGACTGCCGCCTCATTTAGTTAAATGGAATCATGAATGTAGGGTGTAAGAAAGTGCACAAAGAAAGCGGAAGGGGAAGTTCCATACTGTGTTGTGTTGCAAGATTTTCCAATAGGAACAGAAATACTAATGTGATATTCTATTCTTTTCCTAAGAAGATAACTGAGGCACAACAGCAGAAAAAATGGATTCAAGCAGTGATTCGTAAAAAGTATAACTTATCTTTTTCCACTTTTTAAGCAGAAATTACAGATCTACACAAAAACATTTTCTTCTTTCTTTTAGCACAGATCGTTCATGTTGGGAATCAACATCACACTCAAGAATTTGCAGTGTACATTTCATTAGTAATTAGCAGTCTGGCCATCATGAAAATCGTGCATGGTATGTTCGTATGATCTTTCCGAAATAATATAAGGAAAGTATTATTTCATAGGACTTGGCGGCTGAGCATTTAAAATGGCGTTAAGGAAAGAAAAGTAAGAGAAAATGATATCCTATCAGTAGATATTAACAGGAGGAGTCAATTTTTGGATTCATTTACAGAAACTGACAGAAGTAATAGTGTGACACAAGAGTTTGATTTTACCTGCACGACTGATGGTAATGATATTGCTATTCATGTATGGTGCCTATTCCAGTCAGTTTTGACCAAGGTAGGGGTATTGTACAAAAAAAAAAAAAAAGATAGTGAATTGAATCAGTAGGTTTTGAAGGTTACTCATCCATTACACCTGATTGTGAACTAGGAGACTTGACATAAGTTTTCAATTTACTTTTATAGAAATTCCCAAATCAGAAGGAACTAAAAGTTACTAAAACTACCGTAATTGCTTACTTCATTCTTTAATGAAGATGAAAACTGGCTTGTCTTATTCTCCTCTTGTAATATTTGGCTTAAGGCACAATTGATACCTTGAAAGTCATCTTTTGTTAGAGAGGAGAAAGGAACTTTACACTTCAATTTTTTTCTTGGAAAGGGCTTCTCTCTATTCGCTTTCCCTTTGAATATTTTTCTTTCCGAGTCTTAGTAACACTAGGTAACCCCCAATTTTATGGCAGACTAGTCTTAGAGAAGGAACATTCATCGTTGATATAATAAAATACACTTTCAGTGTATTTCATGGTTCTCCTCCTCCTGCAGGACAGGGACATTCTCCACTAAAACATAGCACTCCAAATCAATCTAAAATTCAAATAAAAATTAGAAGTTTCATATTTACTTAGTGCATGTGTAATGGATAACAAAAATATGCACAATAATGCGAGGGCAAGTCAATAAGTACCGGTATCTACAATCAATTTTTATAATTTATTACGAAAATAGTACTTACACACTTTTTTGATATCTTTTTTCAACATAGTCATCCTGTTTTCCAATGCACATGGTCCACTGTTTCACAAGCTTTTTAATTTAATTTAATTTCGCACAATGTGCATAAGTTGAGGACCTACTCTCAAGCATTTTCTCCATCTCATTAAGTGATATCTGTCACATGGGTTAACACAAAGTTTGCATCACCGCCGCCTCAATCCTAGATTGAGCCAAGACCGACTCCAATCCTCAGACCGTAATATAAGAAAAACATGGCGGCCGAAGTAGCCGAATTGCTGGTATTGGCTAACACGAAAATATCACTTGCATTTTATATAAACGGCCGTAATTTAATATGATAAATGTAACATCGTAAGGAAAATCACTTTTACACGAATGAAATCGCTTCGCCAACAAGTACGCACCACATATAATCAACTAGAATCACGTATATTCTACTAGAAAAGAGACCAACAAGCTGATTATTTAGACATTTCAGTTCGTCAAATAACGTTTTCTCTTAGATTTCACTTCGCTGGATAGATGAAAATATGTGATAAAACTGTTAAAATGATATTTCTAGCATCATTTTGAATATTTCAAAATAAATTAAGGTGCAAAATTCCTCGATTTATTCGCTCTCATGAGAACTGTGAAACACAAACATAACTTGTTGCCTTAGTTTTGAAGTGGTAGATAATTTCTTAAATTCACCACCCAATGAATGGGAAGTACACCCGAAATCATAATGTTATTCGTTTTACGTCCTACTAACTACATTTTTTACGGGTTTCGGAAACGTCGAAATGCCGAAATTTAGTCCTGCAATAGTTCCTTTACGTGCCAGTAAATCTACCGACACGAGGCTGACGTATTTGAGCACCATCAAATACCACCGGACTGAGTCAGGATCGAATCCAGCAACCTGGGATCAGAAGGCCAGCGCCTTAACCGTCTGAGTCACTCAGATCATTGCTAGTTTTTTGATAATTGCTTTACGTCGCACCGACACAGATAGGTCTTATGGCGACGATGGGACAGGAAAGGTCTAAGAGTGGGAAGGAAGCGGCCGTGGCCTTTAATTAAGGTACAGCCCCAGCATTTGCTTGGTGTGAAAATGGGAAACCAAGGAAAGCCATGTTAAGGGCTGCCGACAGTGGGGTTCGAACCTACTATCTCCCGAATACTGGACACTGGCGCACTTAAGCGACTGCAGCTTTCGAGCTCGGTGTCACTCAGATCAAGTACACCCGAAATGATTATGTTAACATGATGTTAATATAATGTTGACATATGGCATAACAGCACTTCACGCAATGATAGTAACCTTAGTAATGAAACGTTCAGGCACTAAAGATATAGCCTAATAGGTTTTTACCCATTAAATAACATGAGTGGAAAAACTCTATTGACTAAACATTGATATTTAACCACATGCACGAGCTTCAGTTCGGCACAGTCAGCTTAATAACTGATAGCCACAACATGAATCGGAAGGTGTTGGTAGTGTAAAACCCTACGTTACAAACCCAGTTAATCCCTCTAAGTCACTATTTCTTTTGTGTAACAGTATGCAGATTGCTCCATCCGTCACACTTAGTTTTGTTATACTCCAAGTACCAGCCAAACATTTCCGCAGGCAAAGCACAGATTATTGTAAAATACACTTGCATCTAAATCACTAGACACTTTGAAGCACATAGACACTGATGGAATAACACAATATCAAGTATATTCTATCTAAGTTAATATTTTTCGAGGAACACGAATAGTTTGGAAGTGGAGGACTAGATTTCCTAACCTCAGACTTATTCTCAAAATTATGTATGCACGCTACGGTTTTGCCATGGACTTCAAAATAATCACGATGTATATTCCTAATCGATTTCTCTTCTAATGTTCTGTTTCGTAGGAAACTTAAGAATTGTTGTATGAGAGGCATTGCCATAGACTAAAAACTGGTCCACCTAGTGCACTCATGTTTTTTAATGAGTAAAAATACGATCAAAACAAGCACATTCTCACATTACTGCGTATAATTACAGATCCTATGTACCCACCGACTCATATAAATACACTCGCACACTTATATTCTACAAAGAAACTAACATTTATCGTCAAATTTAATAAAATTACACCGACTACATACGATAACAACAAACCAAAACAAACCCACATTTCCAACAATTTCGGCTACTCGATTCGCCATCTTTGAACGATCGAGAGTAGCATTAAGGTCTGAGGATTGGAGTCGGTCTTGATTGAGCGTTGCCTACGAGATATCTCGTAGGCAACGACTTGAGACAAGACCAACTACAATATATCAGACCTTAATGCAGCTATCGATAATAGCAAAAATGGCGGCCCGATCGGTTTGTTCAAATGTAAACATGAGCATGTGGGAAGCATCTGTTTAGTTCTTTCTGTTGGTTTGGTTTGATTAGGAAACGTTAGTTTAGAGATGTTTTTATTGAAACTTGGTTTTAAAACTATTTTGATATATTAGGACGTGTCGATCGTACTGCATGCCTGGATGTAATTCATATTACAGCAGATGCACTCACATTCAGATCAAGTGTTCTTAATGCATCGTGACGATTTCGTAGTTACAAGTATTTTATTAGTGCATTAAAACATTCGAGGATAAATTTGTCGATAGAGTGGATGCGTTCCGCGTGCTTGATGAGCTGTTTTTTCCGGATAAGTCCAAAACTCTGTGTTGGTGCCAATCCATTTTAAAAGTGAGGTTATTAAAAGTGATAAAGCTGTTTATTTTATCTGTGAATGAAGATTATATTCGCCTTGTTAAATTAGAGGACAAGGTATCAACTGATATACTGTCACTTACAGTACGTTATTACGTTGCCAACGATTTGGGTGTTAAAGTGCATTATACGAAAATGCACATGCTACCAGAGAACTTCAAATATATTCTCCTATTGATTATCTGAAGTGAAATTGATATAGCAGTTTCATGGATCATTGTTATGAGATAATTGAAATTCGCCAAAGGTTATGTTTCTAACAAATTTCTTGAACGAGGTAGGCTATTATACTTAAAAGTATATGGTAACAGAAAGGTCATTCAAATAAATGTATTTCTAAAACAAGTATTGATTTATAGGAAGAATTTACCAAGGGTGCTCCCTACTATATCTACACCAGTTCGATAAATTTCCAATTTCTTTGAAATCACTTAAGAAAATACTAAGTAGACAATTGATACGTAATCTGCCACTTGGATGACAGCTCTAAATTCAGATCATCGGTGAGTGATTAATTAATTAATTGACTGAATTGAAACGCGTCAAATATTCCCCCAGGACTGTTATTTTAGAATGCAATCCTGTATTACCTATTTTCTTTACCATAGTAGCTCGTAGAAAATATATATATTTTTAAATTATCCACATATTGCTTACCTAAATATAGGCTATTTCTAGTTAGTGTTGGTCTATTACCCAAAGTAAATTTTCTGTTCGTTATTATTGACAGCTTAGCAGTTCAGTGCGATAATCCAAAGGTTATGTTTATGTATCACATGCGTGTTTTCATGGAACCGATGCGTCGGCCATGTTGTTTTTGTATTAAGGTCTGATATTATTGTAGATGGTCTTGCTTGAGACAGCGGTGGTTTGCACACGCATAGTTCATCCGGTTGGTGGTAGATGTCTCTCGTGCCGATACGGTGGTGAAAACCATGAGCAGCAAAACGCGTCATGAAGTGTCTCGATCTCGATGCACAATTGGCTTTTATTCATTCTCTGTTGACCATAGCATCTGTAGCGTAAAATTCAGGAAATATTTCTTCTCTTTTTCCTTGCTGTTCTCGGAGTAGACTCTGGTATGCTTCTGTTGATGGCAGGCATAGGTCGTATCTCAAATCCTCAATGGAGAAGGATTCTCTGGCGAGGACATATGCCGGACGTGAGGGTGTATACTTTGAAATACACAAGGCATTTTTCAGGAATCTTGCTTTTCATTTTTCGATTTCCTTGAGGCTCTTCTTTCTTAGTTGGTGCCAGATTAATGTCAAACCATATGTCACTATTGAGGTGATTTTTAACTTAATTCGGTATACTGTTCATAGTCGATAAAGGGGCGATAACTCTCTCCCGAACATGGATGCTGTATACATTTCCGCGAGTCTGTAATGTGATTCCCAAATATTTGTAATGTGTTACGATCGATAACGTGTCTCTTTTATAAATTATAACAACATTAGCTGCCAGTTTGCCTCCTTTTCTGAAAGTCATTGACACAGTTTTGTTTTCGTTTAACTGAAATTCGTTCTCTGTTGCCCATTCTGTAAGTTTGTTGAAAGCCTCCTGGAGTTTCGTTAACCCAGTATGTCCCAGAATTATAATTTCTTAATTAATGAGTAACTCTGTCATAATTGGTCCCAGTGGTCCTAAATGGATATGAAAATAACAATAAAATGATTTTCAGATATAAGATATTCTCGCAGGAGGGTGTTGCCATATGGCAACGCTGGGTCATACTGGAAAATATTGAGTAAAAAAAGAAAGACAAGAAGAAATGTTTTGTACAATGTTGTGTTTATTTTTGTAGTAACTTGAAGGGTAAATTATTTAATTTAAGGCTTTATCAGTTAATTTGTTAAGGCTTTTGGGCCTTCCAATAATGAATAGATCACTGTTTGACTTATTCTACCGACGAAATGGAAACATGCTATTGAGGTCACAATTCTGTTCTTTTTCTATGTCTGCGGCCATACTGTAGTTTCTACTACTCCTTTCATTCCTTGATGTGGTATTTCACGAAGCATTTGATGGAAAGCCCTACATCACGTTTCTTGCAAGCAGTGCGACCTATTGTGGAGCAGTTGTCAGCGGCGCATCTTCTCTTCTTGTCAATGGGAATCGGCCAATGGTTTAGTCCATCGTAGCGTAGGTATTCTAGAGGAGTTCCGTCAGATTTCCCTTTGCGAGTAGGTCCTGGGCCTCTAGGGCCTTCACCAAAGTGGTTGCAATAGTAAACTGCAATTTGATGCCTAAATTCTAGTTGTGGCATACTCGGATGAGCTACTCTATGGAACAGCCACGCGTTGTGCACACATACGTCGCTCAACCAAGTGAAGATACTACTCCACCACTCCTTGCTTCGGTTCCCAATGCGATACAGAGGCACATTCTGGTCCATGTGATCAGCACCACCCATGTGCTAATTATATTTGCCAATTACATTTGGCCTGTTAACACCTATTTTCTTTCTTTGTTCCTTGGAATAGCGTTGCACTCTAGATGTGGGATTCATTCCGAATGTGGTAGATGCAGCACTCACAACTGAATTATCGACCCATTTAGTCACACGTATGTCAGTTACTTCCATTTTCACTGAAGTGCAATATCCTCGAGGCTTCTTCTTTAGGGTCTGTTGGTTCTCAAGTGGACAGTTTTTGTGAATTCTGTTGTCGCGAATAGTATCTGTGCCCGAATAACCTCGAGAATTCAAATAGGCTAGCAATGGAAGGCCGGTAAATAAATTGTCAACATAAAATGAGAATGGTAGCTGCTGTACATCAAAGTGAACATCATCAATCATACTCAACAGTGGAGCTGTAGACTTCCCAAATCTCTCCTCATAAACTTGATTTGCTCTGGGATTTCTACCTTGATAAATTTCAAAATTTATCAGATAACCTGCTGGAGTACATAACGACCAAACTTTGTACCCGAAGCTTATCTTTTATAAATTGTTTGCAACCGTGACGACCGAAGTATGCTACCATGCTCTCATCGCAGAAAAGGTGCTGTTCAGGTGAAAATGTTTGAGCATATTGGACTTCAAAATGTCTGTGATGGGTCGAAGTTTCCACATTTTGTCATTGTCATTTCCTGATTTCAAAATGAAGAAACTGCAGTTTCTGTTGAAAGCGATTTCTGCGCATAGATTTTGAAACAATTTCATTCTTTAGCCTTACATCTGATCATCTTCACCACTCAAAGCACCACTTTCAACGTCAGGAGGCTCGATAAACAACGCTTGAGTATCTTCATCATCGGACAGTATTTCATCCAAGAAGTCAAGAGCTTCTTTTAGAGTTATTGGTCTGAAAATATAGAAAACCGCATTAGAAGTGCTATACTTTACAAGCAGTCAGGTATTGTGCGCAAACAGTAGTATACAGACTGCCATTGCAATGCTGGAACGGATAAAAAATTGAAATACCCATTATGGCCCAGCGTTGCCATATGGCAACAGCATCATAAATCCTTATATATCTTCACTTTATAGGAGCCAGCATATTTTTCATTTATACTAACGTAATGCTACAACTGTCGAAAGAAAATAGCAATAACCAGAAAGGAATAATTCCTTGCAGGAATGTAAATATACCTGTTCATGAAATTGTGGTCCTCTTGATTTGACATTTCTTTTTCTCACTCTCACTTTGCGATGTTACTGCACACAAACCACTTGAGTAACTGACAAAAAAAAAAAAAAAAAAAAAAAACAAAAAAAAAAAAAAAAAACCGTTCAGAATTAACAATACAGGTCCCTATAATGTACAATTCTGACAATGGTTTCATGAAAAGTGAATTGTTGAATAGCCAAAAAATAAAACAGACACATGTAACCCAGATGGCAACGCTGGGACATATCGGGTTAACTCAGTGGATACAAGCACCATGTCGTCCGAGTATGCGTACAATTTGGCCTTTTCTGTTCTAATGCTCGGAGTTATGCCCGCAGTTACTATGTTAAATAGGAGCGGGCTAAGTAGATCACCTTGTAAAAAACTGTTTGTTCTATTGGATCTGATATATCAACACTGTCATCTATCTGCATGAAATTTTTGTTCACAATGTTCCTTAAAATCCTCGTGATGTAATTTTTCCCAATGCGCTTTCCCAGTTTATCGATTGCTATATTTCTATTTACGAGGTGGAAGGCCTTAGTGTAGTCTATAATAATAATAATGTTATTTGTTTCACGTCCCACTAACTACTTTTTAAGGTCTTCGGAGACGCCGAGGTGCTGGAATTTAGTCCCGCAGGAGTTCTTTTACGTGCCAGTAAATCTACCGACACGGGGCTGTCGTATTTGAGCACCTTCAAATACCACCGGACTGAGCCAGGATCGAACCTGCCAAGTTGGGGTTAGAAGGCCAGCGCCTTAATCGTCTGAGCCACTCAGCCCGGCGGTGTAGTCTATAAAGACAGCGTGTAGTTTACCTCTGTGGAATTTTAATGCATCTTCTATATCCCTTTGTGAACATTTTACTGATTGGAGTGTTGATTTACCCTTCATGAACCCAAATTGCTCTTCCGGTATTGATCCTACAATCAAGCTGTATATATGTTTTGTTACAAGGCTTGTCAATATTTTTAGGGCAGTACATTCGAGAGCTATTCCACGATATGCGTTTGGATCCCTAATGTCTCCTTTCCCTTTGTACAAAAGAAAGTCCAGTTACGAGGCATTTTTCCCTGCTTTATGCATTCATTGTATAGGTCTGTCCATATTTTCTTGAGGTGTGTTGTACCTTTAAGATTTTCATAGTAAATTCCGTGTGGACCATAAGCCTTTTTGTCTTTCGTTGTGTTTATTACACGTTCTACTTCTTCTACCGTAAAAGGATAGAAATTAATCTCTGGATACTCGTCTTCATTTAGCTCTTCTGGTCGAGTTTCTTTTGCCTGCAAGACTTTGCTGAAATGTTCTTTCCATATTTTAATCGGGATGTTGGTTTTTGATACCCTCTGCAAAAAAGGTTCTTGGATGTGCAGCAAACCACGTATGCACTGCTTCCTTCACCTGTTGATCAGAGCTGAACAGACGGCCTCTCAGACCATTTTTAAGTGGACCAAACAGATGGTAATCCGACGGGGCGAGATCAGGCTGTACGCAGGATGCTCCAACACCTCGAAACGCAGCATCTGAACAGTTTGAGTGGTGTGGGCGGCGGTATGTGGACGCGCATTTTCATGCAACAAAAGAACTCCTTCCGACAATCGACCAATGCGTTTGTTGTGAATTGCAGATTTCTGCTTCTTTACCAGTATATCACTAACGTTCACTGTTTGTTTCCCCTCTTTTCCAGGATTGGCCCTTGAGAGTCCCAAAACACTGTGAGCATAACTTTTCCTGCAGAAGGTTGGCTCTTGAATTTCTTTTTGACTGGGGATCCGGCATGATTCCATTCCATGTTCTGAAGTTTGCTCTCTGGTTCGAAGTGGTGAACCCATGTTTTGTCTCCAGTGATGATCCATTTCAGAAACGTTTCATCTTTGTTAGCATGATGGTCTAGTAACTGCTGACAGATTATCACACGATTGTGCTTCTGTTCTTCATTGAGTTGGTTTTGGAACCCATCTCGTATGCGTGGTGTTATATGCAGAACCATGGCTAATGTGCATATGGTTCGCCACCTCAACAGTCACTCATCTGTTATTCAGGATCATATCACGCACTTATTCAATATTGGCATCAGTTACGACTGCAGATGGACGCCCGGATCTTTCCTCACCCTTCACTCTCGTGTGATTCCTTTTGAACTCTTCCATCCACTGGTAAATACTTCTGTGACAAAATATTGTCCCCGTATCGTGCTGCAAGTCTTCTATGAATTTCCGCTCCTGGTACATCTCCAAAAAACGGATTACGGAATGCTCTTCTTCCTTGTTGCAAACAGTGTGTGGCACGGCCATCTTTACGTCACAACAGCACAAGCTGTATTGATCTGATAACGCTGAAATCTACCACAGTCATAGACAACGGTGCCATCTACCGGCTGGTGAGCACACGTCATAGAGCCAACCTAAAGGCAATTAGAGCAAAATTGCAGATACGCCTATGTAGTTACCTGGAGTTTTACTGTGTATGGTGGTAGTGTCACAGATGTTTCCTGTACACATGTGCAGAAATAACTGATACATCTCTTATTTCCTTCACTTCATTCACATGTCTACTCATGCACACATTTTCACCCTTAGAAAGCGATGCGAAGCCAAATTTTGTACTTTTGATGGGTAGAAATCTGCATTCAATGCTCAGATCCATAACTTCTTAATGTCACTCCAGAACTCCTCTGTAGACGCAAGGTCCACATTTAATTTGCCTCGGTAATGTTGTGTTTAGCTTTACGTCGCACCGACACACACAGGTCTTACGGCGGTGACTGGATAAGGCTAGGAGTGGGAAGAAAGCGGCCGTGGCCTTAAGGTACAGCTCTTCAGCATTTGCCTGATGTGAAAATGGGAAACCAGAGGAAACCATCTTCAGGGCTGCTGACAGCAGGGTTCAAACCCACCATCTCCTGAGTGCAAGCTCACAGCTGAACACTCCCAATCGCACAGCCAACTTGCTTGATGCAAGTCTGTGTGGTGTCGCTAGTACATCCTGCACAGTGCCTATAGAGGCACTTAAGTTAATTCACAAAGGCTTGCAGACTGAATCCTGAACAGTATAAATCTATAATGAAAATATGTTTGTTGTTTCTTCTGGTTCCAATGACAGCAGAAAGGTAAGACCCTGATGGACTTTGGAAAAATGTTGCCTCAGCCTTCCCTCAAGAGTATCACTTATCTGTTTAAGTTGGTTAATGCAACACATACTTCATCTGTAAGTCAGGGCTGTTGGATGATCTGTCCAGTACTTTTATCCCTATTTTACCAAAGAAGTAACTTGCACTGTTCTGAATACAGATTGATAGGGTCATGCTATTTGCATTATAAGCCAGAAAAATATGCATCACATGGTCAACCGAGATGTCCTCGATGTGCAAGTGATGTTGAGAATATTGAAAAGCTCAGAGAGTACAATGCCAAAAAGATGTTCCACCTATTCAATACAATAATAAATTATTGCACAAATTAATGTTGCAACAGGTTTAATATTGTTTGAGACCGGTTTCGACACATATCCATGTTTGCAAGTAATCAGCTTCATTTTCCGTATCAAAATCTAATCACAGAGAGTTACAATAATTGAAAATCTTCCACCTTTTTGATACCTTTTATTTGCCTTTTAGCAATTTTTATTTGTAAACAGTACATGTTTCGTTCTCACTTGGGAACATCTTCAGCTGTCTGTCATGAAGCCAATTGTTTTTAAAACCTTTTAACCGGAAGACAGGCATTTTTAATGTAACAAAGTGAAACTTTTAACAACTATTCCAATGAATAGATATAGTTTTTAAGTTGACCAACTATGTAATCATCCAGTATCATTTCATTAACCCATTAACCCCCACATTGTCTTATCATTTTAATTTAATTTGTATTCTAGTAGTCTTTAAGAGAATCAATGTACTTGCAAATAACGTGTTCAAAAACTTAGCGATTCACCTAAGCTTAACAACAATTCCTGAGCAATGTTGATAGAAAAGGCAGAGTATACCACTTTTATTAACTGCAGATGTGGTGCCGAGAAGCAGTTTTGTGAATGCTAGTTAGCATTAGATAAGATTAGATTAGATGATTTTGCACAGCTATAGCTATCATCAAACCGTCAAATTATGACGTTTCTACGAAAATAGTTTATGACCTTGACAAAAAATAGCCAAAATATGCATTTATATGACAATTAAAAATCACTTAATTGTGACGATAATCACCTGATATGCACCAAAATCTAATCAGGCAAGAAAATGGAGACAAAGAAAAAATTTGACTTTTCCTAAACATCCGAGCCCTATTGATCACTAACTTACTCCCTCTGCTATCTTCGAAAGATGACCCTCCTCATTCCACTCTAAGGAGGTACGTTTATAATGCTCATATCTGCCTATGCTCCAACCTTAGATGCTGATGATGATGTATAGGATGAGTTCTACAATCACAACCATCACCAAAGTACCATCTGCAGATAAGCTCTTACTCCTTGGTGATTTCAATGCCAGAGTTGGAAAAATGTGATGGGTAAGCAAGGAGTTGGCAATTGTAAAGCAAATGGACTATTGTTTCTTGGTTTATGTGCAGAACATGAACTCATCACCAACACTCAGTTTTGACTGCCTAACTGCTTCAAGACCACGTAAGATGCATCCTCGATCCAAGCATTGGCACATTCTTGATTATGTCATACTTGTACCAGAACAGCAAGAAATACTAATGATTGTTGGACTGAGCACAAACTCCTTATTTGTCAACTCACAATCTCCATACACCCTAAACCACCTAGGCATCTCCAAATTTTGTCCAGAAGCAAGTTTCACATTTAAACTTCAGAAAGAATCCTTTGCCACAGATTTTCAGAATGTGATCAATGTACAGCTAACAGTTAGCACAAATGCCATTCGGCAAGAATGGGCCACTTTGCATAAGATAGTCATGAAGTCAGCCAAGGAAACCATTGGTTTTGTAAAGCAGAAGAGACAAGACTGGGTTGATGACAACAATGAGGAAATTTTGTCTCTCATCAACACAAAAAGGGAAGCCTGTCTGTCCTATCTTCAAGATCCATTCTCTAACACAACAGCAAATTTTTAGTACTCAAAAGAACATGTCCGACAAAGATAAGAGAAATTAAGAATACCTGGTGGCAACAAAAAGCTCAGGAACTTCAGAAACTATCTGATACTCGGGACCAGAGGAACTTTTACGCAGGAATAAAAGAGCTATATGGCCCAACTCGCTCTTCAACAGATACACTGAAAAATGCTGACTACTCTACCACTCTTACTGACAGCTATGAAATCCTGGAGTGTTGGAAGGAGCATTTCTCCACCCTTCTAAATCGTCCTTGCACTGCTTATGAAGACTTTCGTCGTGGTGTGCCTCAACAGCCTGAACAACCAAGGATGGCAGTTCTGCCAACTTACCAAGAATTCAGTGCAGCTCTCAATCATCTGAAACCCAGAAAGGCACCTGGCCCAGATCCCCGTGGAGTTAATTCAAAACAAGAACTTTCACCCTTATCCTCAAAATTTTCGAAGTCAGAGAAGTACCCAGCGGTATATCATTTGATGTGCAAGTGATGTTAGGATACACTATCTATTATAGGTAAAATTCTCGCAAGAATTCTGCTTAAACGCCTCCAGGTTATCTCTGATAGAATCCACCCAGAGTCCCAGTGTGGGTTTCGAACTTCCAGAGGCACAACGGATCTGATCTGTGCAAGACAACTTCAGGAAAAATGCAGAGCGCAACAGAATCCTCTTCCCCCCCCCCCCAAGTCTTTTATAACCTGGAAAAGGCATTTGACTCCGTTCTAAGATCTGATATGTGGCCAGCAATGTCATTTCGGCTGTCCTCAGAAGTTATTGCTAGGTCACAATTTCTGTGACCGAGTAGGGTGTTCTACTATAGAACACCACGATAGTTTACATCACTTTCTATACCAGGATACGTAACTTGTTTCAAAGCATGTTATGAAAAGTGCCATGTTCTGACGAATACAATTTTAATTTTGACTGTCCCTAGATATATACAAACCAAATTTGTTTCTTTAGAGGAAAGCATCATAAAGCTTCTTTTGAGTTGAACTAATGGTT
This sequence comes from Anabrus simplex, assembly GCF_040414725.1. NCBI lineage: Eukaryota > Metazoa > Arthropoda > Insecta > Orthoptera > Tettigoniidae > Anabrus > Anabrus simplex. The sequence goes on from NC_090271.1 coordinate 232,741,331, forward strand.
ACCATCGGTACATTACGCTGCCCGATTATAATGATTAATACTTTTTTCACATATGGCTGAGGTACATACAAATAGAAGCCATTTCCATTATAAAACTTCCAAAGCTGGAAATGTACATAAGGACAGTTTTGCTCAAGGCTCACAAAATTCTGATGTGATTTTAGCTGCATGCATACTCACAGAATGTCATCTGGAAGAAAGTAACCCATTACACATAGCTTTCCTAGACCTAGGAAAGACCTTTGATCATGTCCCACCTCAGCACATCCAGTACACATTACGCGAATAGAGCACCTGAGGAACTCATTAGATGGATAAAAATGCTCAACAGAAATGAAATGAAATGGCGTACGGCTTTTAGTGCCGGGAGTGTCCGAGGACATGTTAAGCTCGCCAGGTGCAGGTCTTTTGATTTGACGCCAGTAGGCCACCTGCGTGTCGTGATGAGGATGAAATGATGATGAAGACAGCGCACACACCCAGCCCCCGTGCCAGAGAAATTAACCAATGATGGTTAAAATGCCTGATCCTACCAGGAATTGAACCCGGGACCCTCTGAACCGAAGGCCAGTACGCTGACCATTCAGCCAACGAGTCGGACGCTCAACAGAAATAACAGCAGCCAACTCAGATGAACAACTGGCATCTCCTACAGTATCTCGTTTGTGTACATCAAGCATCGCTGCTCTCGCCATTGCTCTTCATTATCCATTTATGGATATAATTATGCACGACTAACAGAATGAGCTTCCACTATTCTCCTTTATGCCAATGACATTCTAGTTGCAAGCACCAGCACGTTGGATCTACATCAAGTCCAACCATGGAATACCGCCTTCGTCTTAACACCAAGAGACTGAGTACATGAAGACCAATCTGAAATATGGTACTCTTCAAGTACTTCTTCGAGGACCTTATAGAATTACCTTCCTTCAGGTACTTGGGATCTCATTTGCAGAGTAACAGTAATCCGAATGATGAAGTTTGAAGAAGGATAAAATCAACTTTGATGCGATGGAGAGCTGTCACGGGTGAGCTCAGTGACTATCTCATACCAATCCATCTTAAATCTAAAATATATCCCCACTGTAGTCATCCTGGTTGCATTGTATAGATCAGAATGTTGGTCAGCAATGAAGAGTAGAGAGTACCAACTCCAAGTCATGGAAATGTGGATGCTTTGATGGACTATGAGAATTACATGTTGAACCACATCTGCAACGACACAATCAGGTGGCGAATGGATGTCACGCCAATTTATGAAAGAAAAAAAGTCAAATCTCTCGGGTGGTATGCCACAGCACATGAAACTGTCGTCTGTACAACATACAATCTTGGTTGATGGTCGATGTTCATAAGGAAAACGAAAGTAACAAGAGCAGAATACACTCAAGTCTGATGTAAACTGCATTGACTTGCTCCCAGCTGATGGTCAAAATAGCATTCTGCTATCCAACAAATGGACTCTGCATCTGAGAGACATTCAGAGGGAGAAAAAGACGATTACAATCAAATGCATTTTATTTCTGACTGTTCATTAAATGTCACTTGTGTAGTAACTGAATACATAAATAATTCACACTGACATGTTGGTCATACTTCACATATGCACACTGACAAACCAAGCTTCTATAAAGAAGCTAATAGATACGTAGCTGTACATTTCTTTTAGAGGACATTACAACTGTAGTACTTTTCTAGTCTTAGAGTAATCTATTTTCAACAAGGAAACTGTTGACAAGTGCCATAGAAGTTAGTTGCATCTTATACTTGAAAGTTAAATAAATAAAAACTCTTGTCTTGAACTGAACCCATGTTAATTCTGAGCTCATCCTTAGTTAAATACCTAAGAAGTCCAGCAATTCATGATAACTGCTGCTTGTTCACTTTTGGAAGTAAGCACATAAAAGGAAAACAGTCTCAAGCACAGTTTAAACAAGCAATCTTCACAGAAAATGTGGATAGGACAAGCAAACTTCCAATATCTTGTAGAATTTGTTTATTTACAAACCATACTTTCTTTTCAAAGATACCACAAATATCCTACTCTGAGACTTATAGAGGAAGGGAGGAGCAAAACTGTGAGAAGAGCAATGAGCAAACAGCCCAATCTAACTCATGACTGCAAGTGGGAGCTTGCTTAGTAAAGTGGAAAGCAGAAAGTCACTTCTATCGCAAGGAGAGAACAAATTGGAGTGTTCAAAATAATTTAATTTCACTGCTCTTATATACATTGGATATATCGATATTGATCAATTAATTAGTGCCGTTTTCATTCATAATGTTCTGTGGGACCAGAAGGATGCACAATAACACCAAATTTGCTTTGTTTCAGATCAGCTTTCAGATGAAGTTGCTGCAGAAATGAAAACAAGTATGTGGAGATATAAAAGTACTGTAGCATTTCTTCAATCATTTTACATGTGCCATGAATTTAAAATATCTTAATACAGTATGAAGGGCAAAATCTTCTGATTCCATTATAATAAGCTTTAATTACTTTTTCGTCTATGAGAGTTGAAAATTCATAATGTTTCCATTGCACAACAAGATTTGGTACATAAGAGTTATTAAAGCCACTAGATGCATCTCTTGTAATTCTGTGATATATTTTAGGTGGCATACAAATTGATTATGCTATACAGCAACTATAACAGAGCTTTGTCTTCTTCATATTGTGAAATAATTTGGTTTTACAGACGAGATAATGGAATCCATGCACCGCCATCCTCGTAAAGATTACGAAATTCGCCATAATCCAAGTCCGGTCTACGATAGCTCCAGTGCCATAAATATGAATTTTCCTCTTTTAACGAGGCACTGAAGTATCTTACTCGTACTTACTGGACGAACTATTTTAAATTGCGCTTATTCACTAAAATGTGTGCTTTTTCATTGCTAACTGCTATACAAGGATGAAATTAAAATAATGTTAAACAAAGCAATACATCTAATGGAGTTATTACTATATATAACTTTAATGCAATCAAATAGCCATACAGTGTATGAGAGAATATCAGTATAGTACATAATTACATTGTTTGATTTGCATACTCGCTTGTTGATTTTTAACTTTTAACACAATTCCAGATGATAGCGTTCGCAACCCTTTCCACACAGTTGACATTCACAAGTCACGTTTGGATTGTGAAATAATTTGGTTTTACAGACGAGATAATGGAATCCATGCACCGCCATCCTCGTAAAGATTAAGAAATTCGCCATAATCCAAGTCCGGTCTATGATAGCTCCAGTGCCATAAAATTCTGGCCAAATTTCTTCTCTTCACCTTTGTAGAGATGTCAGTAACTCCTCAGAGGCGTTAGTGTTCGATAAAGTAAAATGCATCCTGAGATCTTCTACGAGGAAACTCTCTTGCCAGAAGGTAGACAAGTCTTGATCTTGTCATCTTTGATACTCCCAATATTCATTTGATGAATAGTGCTTTCACACTCTAATGTGTACAGATTCTTTACTGTAAGATGTGTCCAAATAATTTCAATGCCGTACGTCAGTACCGGCATAATTTTAGTTCTGAATAATGTCAATGCAGTTTCTAGACTAAGGGATCTAATATAGCCAATTTCATTCATTGCCAGTATTGCCTTTTCTGCTACATGTTTTGTGTAACATTTATCGCTTGTTTGCAATGTGATCCCTAAATATTGAATTTCCTCTTCTTGACAAAGACTTCTGCCAATGCAGGAGCTTTTCTTCCATTCCTAAAAACCATGATTTCAGTCTCAGTTATGTTTATTTCAAATCCATTTTTGACACACCATTCTTCCATACCGTTTATGGAGTTTTGAAGTTTAGTGATGTCTGTTGATCCTATATCGTCAGCATAAGCATATTATATTACACCTTCCTTTCGGGCTATTCTTAAAATTTCTTCAGCTGCGAGGATGAAAATTAGAGGACCGAGAGGATTACCCTGTAGTACTCTGACTGAAATATCGGTTCTGACAGTGACAGATTGTCCGAAATTCTTATTTTGTTTCATTCTAATATTGATCTTATGATATTTGTCCATCTGTTATTTTTACCTAGATTTTCTTCCAATTTTTTTATTATTAATTTTCTATTAATCAGGTCAGACACTTTTGTAAAAATCTATAAATACTGCATAAAACAGTTATTTCCTTTCCAGAGCTTCTCATATGTTTCCTGGGAGTTCTATTGCAGATATAGTTGATCGTCCATGCCTGAATCCTAAGCGAGTTTCTGGGAGATTTTCGTCAATTGTCTCCTTAATTTTTTCTGTTATTAGTTTTGTAAAAGCTTTGAAAGGGTCATTTTCCAATGCAATGCCTCTGTATTTATTTGGGTCCTTGGAGGTCACCTCTATCTTTATATATCAATTTTATGATCGACTGTCTCCACTGTTCTGGTACATTGGCCGTCTCTATGCATTTATTATATAGTCCGTGAGGGTAGCAACAGGTGAGCAGTATCTTTTAAATATTCACTGCATAATTTGTCTGCTCTTGCAGCTTTTTTTGTTCTTGATATGTTTAAAGATATTTCTGACCTCATCTGTAGTTAATGGAGTCCACTCTTCTGTCATTTGTAAGTCATCTTTCTGTGTGTTTTCTGGTATGTTATTGAGTCCTTTGTTCAGTGTATTCTGAAAGTGTCTCTCATTCCTTCATACCAATGTAGTGTGCTGGGTTTGCTTCTTTGGACATAATGCAATATATGGACCTTTCTTAGCTTCCTCCAAGATTCTCTTTCTTTTCTTCTTTCCTTTAAAATCTTGGTAAGTTCTCCTTTTCCCTGCATAAATTGTTAGAAGTATAGAATCCACAGAATTCGATTTTATTTGGTGTAATGTTTCCAGGACATCTCTTCTTATCAAATAATACTCGTCAAACCACTTTTTTGCCTTTCTTGTTTTCACAGGAGTTGTGGATTGTCTCAAGAGATCCCCAAGTGCCTGCATTGCTGCTTCTAGTCTTGAGTTATCTGTAAGTGTTTATTTTTCCCAGCTCATCTAATTTTTCTTCTACTTTTCCAAAGTCTATTTTCCTTGAAACCAATTGTGCTACTTGTTCTTGTTTTGTTCGTAATTCACCTTGGATTTTAATTTTCATTGGAATATGTTTTCTAAAAGGAGCATGTTTTGCTGCCCATAGAGGGGTCATATCACCTCTGATTGGACCAATGGAGTTATTACTGTAATTAAGAAATTTTGTGTCCTCTTACTAAGGTGGAGCAGTTCTTTTCAAGTACACTGTCAATGGAGGTGAGCTGTGTGTACCATTTTTTTTTTTTTTGCTAGTTGCTTTACGTCGCACCGACACAGATAGGTCTTATGGCGACGATGGGACAGGGAAGGGCTAGAAGTGGGAAGGAAGCGGCCGTGGCCTTAATTAAGGTACAGCCCCAGCATTTGCCTGGTGTGAAAATGGGAAACCACGGAAAACTATTTTCAGGGCTGTCGACAGTGGGGTTCGAACCTACTTTCTCCCGAATACTGGATACTGGCCGCACTTAAGCGACTGCAGCTATCGAGCTCGGTGTGTACCATTTTAACCACATACCAGCCCTCTAGCCTATCTTAAAATTTGGCTTTTCAGAAACCAAACCTGGACACCCGAGGACAGCAGCTAATAGTGCTAACCGTTATACTATAGATGTGGACATTACTGTAGTAGACTTGACAATATATTTTAGAATAATTATTTTAAAGATAATTAGCCTATGTTTGCTTTTTCTTGGCAATCGTATTGTATCGAGATGCTGCGTGTGTGGGGACGCATCAGGCTTATTGGATAATCTTTCTCGCCAGGCTGTTTCGTCACTGACAGAAAAATACACTAGGGAACATAGGAATGTTGGGTTTGTCCACTTCTTAAGTAGTCTTTGTTGTATTTGCATTTTGTTGCAAATAACAGATTTTCAATGCAGACTTTTCAAGTAACAACAACTCATCCATTATTCTCTACCTGACTTTAATGTTTTGCTCTTCACTCGACTATCAATATAAATCTCTTTCACTGGTGCATTGATAATAAAATACTCCTAGACATGATATGGACTTTTGGGATCCTTCACTTGTCACTCTGAATCGCTGCTTTGCTGCCCACTCCATTAAGTTTTCAGCCTTACAGCTGATACAATCAGTAATGCACAGGACCGTACAACTTGTCTACAAGACTTAAACATTCCAACAGCTTCTGTCTCCAGGACCACAAGGAGATGGAATTTTGTTTTATGGAGGTCATTTGACAAGCTTTTGTATAAATCTGACTGCTAAAGATTCAACATGCAATAATCTGCTTCAATTTACATCAGAGATCCACCAAATTTGTTTCATCACTGACAGATATATGCATGAGGAAACATAGGACTTGGCCTAAAACAGCTAAGACTGAAATCAAATAAGTACTCCCCTCAATTCATTCAGAGAATAGCTGGGACAGCTACTTTATATTTCTCATCAGGCTCTTTTGTCACTGACAGATAAATTTTCATGTTAAAATCTCTCTCTACACTTGTCAGAATTTTAACAATGGATGCAACCGAAGTGAAGTAATGGTACTACTTAACTCTCATTACTAGGTATATTCTGATAAAAAGGGAGCATTAAAAAAAAAAAAAAGTTTTAAGTCTCACCTACACAGACAGGTCTTATGGTGACGATGGGATAGGAAAGGTATAGGACTGGGAAGGAAGTGACCATGGTCTAAATTAACATTTGCCTGGTGTGAAAATGGGAAACTACAGAAAATCATTTTTAAGGCTGCTGACAGTACGGTTAGAACACACTATCTTCTGAATGCGAGCTCACAGCTACAAGACACAAACTGCTGACAAAAAGTTAATAGGTCTTTTCATTTTTAACCTTCCTTTTTTTTTTTTAACTTAGCGCTACTGATACTAGGTAAGGTTTATGATTTACTAAACTGCATTGGCGTTACACATTTGGATTAAGAAAAGGACAGGGGCTGAATTCCCTTACTAATTCCTATTCATGCAAAGAGCTAAACAGTTAATACAATACAAATCAATACAAAAGACAGTTTAACAACCATTTGAGACCAACATCAAATTGTATTGAAAAAAAAAAAAAAACCAAAAAACTACCATTTGTTTGCTGAAAGACTGGAAACTAGAAAGAATGCAATACAGTACTGACAACGATTAGCCAGTCCTTGAGAAATAATGTTATGTATCCTTGAAATGTTTAACAGATATAAATAGGTATGCACCATATTGAAGTAGTGACATTTACACAATGAGCACTTTCATAAAATAACCAATACACAGAGGACAGCTACCTCTATTGGTTGTAATATCTTCTCCTCCAATACTGAAGCTGCTAGCCAATGGTATTGAGCTGCACAGTACAGATAGACGATAGAAACAATTTGACACTAAGACTAGAAAAGTCGATGTACAGACAGGAATAAGCCTAACAAGGGAAGTATCACACCCTTCATGACAGAACCTACCTTGATACTATTGTGCAAAACCAATGTGCTAGGAGGAGACCATATGCAAAAAGTAGATCGATGTTTCCACTACAAAGCCCCAAAATAAATTCCTGAACTATTCACACAAGCAATAGGAAAGTGATGCTAGTTGCTACAGGTTGGATTACTTAGCCCTGACAGTGGGCAAACCAGTAGTGGAGCGATGGGCAGAAAAACGTGAGTTAAGTTCCACACAGTTCGCCATTGAGGCAGGGGTATCCTGATGAGCAGCATTACAGTCTGGTGGCACGTAGGATTCTAGTATCGATTGAGGCATTGCAGTGGAAACAGGCTGATAATCTTTTGCATGTAGCCTTTCATAGCACATAAATTATGTCACCAACGTTTCAAGGTGAGTTTCAGCAAGGAAGGTAAGACACTTTGCTTGTAAGACTCAGTTTGGTATCAAGAACTAGGATTCTAATAGTAATTACAAACAAAACACTTTGTAATATTTCCTTTTTAACCATATTCAAACAAACAATACCAACAGTAACAATACTCATAAAAAGTCAAATTCAAATAAGATCTGGAATGCCATTAGAATTACAGATCAGAAATTTCAAAATTAATGGAGCACAGAAACTAAATGACTAATGCCAAGTAAAATCATGAGGCTCTCTTCCATGTGTCTGTCCAGTTATTACACAAATGTTAGCCTTCTGACTAAAAAACGATGGTATAACAACTTCTTGATAAAACCCACTCCCATTTTCTTAATGTACGTATGAGGTGAAGAGACAGAAAATATGGAATTCTAATTTAAAACTTATTTCCCTCACTTTCTGGAATGTATAGAGAGTGATTTACTTTAAAGAATTCAGCATCACAAAAAGATGCTGCTAGAATTACGTTACTTCATTCTAAAATAAGAGTCCATTCTTCTGCCATGCTCACTCCAGGTTTTCTGATCACCAGAATTTGGTTCTTATTCTTGTAACTTACTTCCAGTGGTGTTTTCTTTAAACCTGGAAAAGAAAATTAAGTAACAATAGCTTCCACAATCATTAAAATTACATTCACACATTTTGGAGATTAGGCTGCTGATAAACCATTATGGAAATAAAGTGTACCTGACTCTTAGATCTTCATCAGCCATAAAAGTAAATAGAGTAATAATGTCTTGACCCAGAACAATGCCATCAATCAGAACATATATTTTATTATCAATGAAATTACAGTAGACCCTAAAATCCGACCAGTTCTACCGATACTGGTGTAACGAGACATTCAACCGACCACAGTACGAGAGTTGCTAGCAAAAGATGTCAATGATGTCACCAAGGAAGAGCTTAATGAAGACAGCACAAATGAAGAAGATTAAGCTCAAGGAAACGAAGGAAGTGTTTGAGGTCATACTGAAATACACTGAACAAAATCCCATGGCAACAACTATGTATCTGCAGAGAGGCATCTGCAAAATCAAGAATGTAAATTTTTGAAACAAAAGAAAATTACAGACTTTTTCATGTAAATTAATTTCTGTGAAGTAATTGTACATTTTATCAAACATAGTGTAATATCCAGTAGGCCTACAATGTACTATATATATATATTTTTTTACATTTCATTAAGCACACGAAATAATGTTTGTTAAGTATGGACTATTATTAGCCATAATGTTACATGAAATTTTGTTTTTAGTTACAGTAAAACTATTTTACTTTTTTTTTCTGTGTTATAATGAAGGTTTTTATTTGTTCCTCAGATTACCCAACCTTTTTTTTTTGTGTGCTGACCATGTCCTGGCCCTGTACCTGGCAGATATGAGAGGGTCTACTGTATTACACTGCTTGGATTTTTGAACAAATGAATCACTTATTACTCTTGTAGAATGTCTACTGTTCACTCAGCATTCCCTTTCTAATTCCCTGATCAATATCTGCCAGACCAAATTTGTGATAATTCCCTCTCCAGCACGTCCAGAACACAGCCTAAACCAATTTCACCACAAAGCTTTAGAAATGGGCTAAACGCGAAGTGTTTCTTCTGCAACAAAGCCACAATGGGTAAAATGAAATAACTGTAATAAGCTATACAAATAAATACAATTACTGAAAATCAGGATCGTCATGTACAGCATTCTCAACATAAAACAATTTTAAAAATAGGTCCAAATATTTTTCATTAGTAACCTCAATACTATTCTTTCAAGTTATGACAAATATTGCCCAGACATTCTTCCATATTTTACTTCAATATATATATTTTAAATTTTGAGTGGCTATTTCTAGCCGAGTGCAGCCCTTGTAAGGCAGACCCTCCGATGAGGGTGGGTGGCATCTGCCATGTGTAGGTAACTGCGTGTTATTGTGGTGGAGAATAGTGTTATGTGTGGTGTGTGAGTTGCAGGGATGTTGGGGACAGCACAAACACCCAGCCCCCGGGCCAATGGAATTAGCCAATGAAGATTAAAATCCTCGACCCGGCCGGGAATCGAACCCGGGACCCTCTGGAAAGAAGGCCAGTACGCTGACCATTCAGCCAACGAGTCGGACACTTCAATATTGAATATTAATATCTTGTAATTTAAGATATATTGTATGCAATTGTACTGTTTGAGGAAGGATAATGTATGTCCTCAAAAGTTTGGTTGATAATACAAGGACAGCCTAGTTAGATTTGTCTCCTGCACAGTATTCCCTCCTCTATTAAAACAACACTCCCTATGTCAGTTCTGCTAACGGAAGCAGCTCTGTAAGGCAATACGCGGGATTACGAGCAGTTCGGTCTGCGATTTCAGTTTGGTCACTTCAATCAAGTGAAATCATCTTTTTTAGGGTGAATATCAGTTTGGGGAACAGAAAATAAGTCTGCTGAGACTAAGTCAGGTGAGTACAGTGGATGGGGAAGCATAGTTGTCTTTGCGTTCAAAGATTGACAAATCAACAGTAATGTAGAATGTTATGGTGGAGGCTCCAGGAGTTGTTTGTCCACAACTGTGGAAGTTTTCACATGATATTTTCTACCACACATCTCAAGACTGTGATAATACCAGTGGTTCACTGTTTGACTCTTGGGTGGAAATTCATGGTGCACAACACCAATGATGTCAAAAACTACCATCAACATCACTTTAATGTCAAGAAAACAAGATGAAATTCTTTAGGTTTCCCAGAGAACTTTGGTCCACGTCTTCAGAAGAAACTCTTGTCTGTTCACAAGGAAGACTTCTCTAATGATGACGGTCTGAATTTAAAAATACTAAAAATTATAAATGGTACTCATTTGTCACCAGATGGCTCACTGGGTGCTAGCCTACCGAATGTGAGTCTATAATTACAGTCCATGAAAGCATCAAACTATAAACTTTCATGTTCAACTTGACATGCCACACTTTCAGTCTGCCATGTCAATGAAATGAAATAGCGTATGGCTTTTAGTGCCGGGAGTGTCCGAGGACATGTTCGTCTCGCCAGGTGCAGGTCTTATGATTTGACACCCGTAGGTGACCTGCGCGTCATGATGAGGATGAAATGATCATGAAGACGACACATACACCCAGCCCCCGTGCCAGCGAAATTAACCAGTGATGGTTAAAATTCCCGACCCTGCCAGGAATCAAACCCGGGACCCCTGTGACCAAAGGCCAGCACGCTAACCATTTAGCCATAGAGCTGGGCCATGTCAATGTATAGTATAAAATACAATGAATCTAATTCTTGATGCGTTATCTTATGAGTTAAGTTTTTTAGGATATAATGTTTAATAATCTTGTTATGCTTGCTGCTGGGGACATCTATACACTGGATCTGCGGCCTAAAGTGGCCCAGAAGAAAGGCTTGTGTGGCTGTCAATATGGATCAAATATATGGTTGAATAGACCCTTGCACAGCTTCACACGTGTCTTGACTCCACTATAATGCATCACACTGAGCACAATGTTTAATGTCTTGTGTTTCAGTGTTCATTCTTCAATAATTTGCCAATTTAGGGTCCTGTGCCTGAAGAAAGTTAACCATACAGAAATTGGCAAGGAAGCCTGGTATGTCTCCTGCAGCAGGCACGCCCAGCTCACCGAATGTATATTGCATTGACCCTCTTGTCAATTTAGTTCTTATAATTGCACTTCAATACAGAGCAAAAATGAAGTTTATAGCTTATAATCAGCTCACCGAAGGCGATGGCCAATGACAAAGTCTTCTACATTTTCATGCATGACTTCTCAAGAACTGCAAGATTAGAGACATGGTTCTCCCTTTTGATATTTAAGATGGAACAAAGTTTCTGTTGATGAAAATGCTCAAGTTTCTTAATGTCATGGTGGTATAGAGTCCGAGTTTCACATCCAGAGAGTAATGTTGTGATGATGACAGCTTGATACACCATGAGCTTGGTATGAACTGTTAGGTCTTCACTCCTGAAGACCCAGTTGGATAGTTGACTAAATGCCAAATGGACAGCAAGGCATCCACGTACTCTTCTGAGGTACATCGTAGACAAGGTGCTTCCAAGGTATGGAGTTATGCCTAAGACAGATTTTGAACTCTGCAAAGCTAATCCCTGAGGAAAATTGGGCAAGAATCCTAGTTTGTTCATTCATTCATTCATTCATTCATTCATTGATGGTGATGCCAAAGCAGCATATGCACAAATTGAAGTTACTCAGGTCAGATCACAAGTACTTCTGGATGGAGTGGAAGACACTCCAAGTATACTCATGCACTATCTTGGCTCACCATTGAAAGTGGACACCAATATTACCAAGCGACCCGAGTTCTCTCCATCTCTGTACTGTCTCAGTACATCTTTTAAATGTACATAATCTTCAGATCTCAGTTCTTCTGATTCATCCTGATAAACAGAAATCCCTCTATCTTTATCTTGGCATAGAAGTCCACTAGGTAGTGACTGAAAAGTTTTTGCAATAGTAGAGGTGATTTTACATATTATCTGGAAGGAATGGAATGGATAGAAGTTTCTTTTCATGTGTTTTCTTTGCATGTGGTGGGATCAACACTGAAGATCTGGATGATATAACAGTTTTCACCATGGCAGTCTATTAGAGGGTATTGTAGGGCACTGTACAATGGGCGAGTCTCACACATCCTCTGCCACTGGATGCCCCACGTGTGCATTCTTGATTCACCCAAAACACGACTACTTCATTCATGCTTGGTTCTTTGTATTGTCCCTTGCGATGTGTCGCTGGCCTACAATCTGTGTTTATGACCAACTTTTTTTTTCAATTTGTTTTATGTTGCAACAACACAGGCTAGTCTTACGGTGATGGGGCTAGGAGTAGGAAAGAAGCGACTGTGGCCTTAATTAAGGTAGGAAAACCACCCACGGAAAACCATATTCAGGGCTGCGTACAGTGGGGTTCGAACCCACTATCTCCCGACTGCAAGCTCAGAGCTATGTGACCCAAACCACACAGCCACTTGCTCAGTCAACTTATCTGCTTGGATTCCAGCAGGAAGGATTCAAATTGTTTAACTCTGAAGGTCAGGTACTATTGTTGGAAGCATGCAGCATCCTTACATTGATTTGAGCTTCTTAATCTGATATGAACTAATTAATCTGATATCAACTACTGATGCATAAAGTGGCCTTCCAATAGTTCACTAGCCCCAAAGGAGGTCATTTGAAAGGCACTGTTGTATGAGCAAACATAATTAAGGAATAGCGTGAACAGTGGACGGTCCCCGTTCAGAAGTGATTTGAGCAATTCCAGAGGGGGTTGTATTATCTCCAAGTAGACCTTTTCCACGGAGCAGCACAAATCACTTGACTTTCTTTTACTTTATGGCCTTGCAGTAAAGACAAAAAACATTCATAGTGTCAGATATTTTTAGCTGTAGTTTAATGCAAGCTGTACAAAAATCCGCCCTAAACTTTTCTCACTCAGTACGAAACTTCTACAGATATTCTATTCTCCTTCCACATTTAAGAATAACTCTATATAAAAGAATGTATTGCCAATTGTTGTTCACTCCGCCATTCATACAGTCAACAAGCCATGTGCCCCTTGTCCTGCGCATGCACACTCAATTCCGACCACACCCGAAACTACTACTAAACATAACAGTAATAACAACATGAATGTACAAACACTGCATATTTTGAACGTATGAATTAACAAGACATAATAGCCCATCCTGAGCATGATTTTGTGTGTGTGTGTGTGTGTGTGTTTTTTCGCGCACTCAGTTTAATCTCAATTACACATCAGCATTTGTACTAGAAATTTTATTGTGAATCCTGCATATATATATTCCTTTAGCTTGTACGACTAACTGTTGACACATTGTTTTGGTTTCCATCGGATAAAGCATGCAACAAAATACAGAAATTGATTTTTCCGCGAAAAACTATTAGAATTCGGAAGAAAATGCATAAAACCTACTTTTCTAGGAAAGTGAATTCCAAGTACACATGGTGGACTCAGTTTTTTTTTTTTTTTTTAACAAGACTAACCGTGTACACAGCAGATTCACTTTTAAGGGTCCCAAGCATACATTTTCCTCTGACTTGTATCATATTTCCTTTTGCTGCATGGACACCTTAAGAGATTAAAACCGGATATCGTAGCCCATTCTGTATGCAAGGAACGTATATGCATGTGTACAGAGTTTCACTGAAATTGAGTAAGCATTTTAAGAGTTACAGCGGAACAAACAGGAACATACAGGAAAGAAAACCAACCTTTACGGTTTTATTATATGTACAGACAAGAACATAAAAGGAAACACAGCGAGTATTCATGCTTGCCCTCCTGATAAAACTGGGAAACAGAAAAGAGCCTGTTGGAAGTAGAGAAGAAATGGATATATAAGAACCGAGACAGATGAGGAGAGAGGCTATATACGTGAAGATGTGCAGATTATCCTTGCCATATTTTTTCATGTTTGTCCCACTCTCCTCTTTTTTATTGCTCCATCTTTCTTTACTGACTTGTCATTACATATATATACAGTATAACCTCGATTTTGCATGACCTCGATTTACCGTAAACCCGCATTTAACGGAAGAAATTTCCAATCCTGGAAATTATTTCATAAGAGCAATTCAATTTTATATTCGATTTAACATAATTTACAATAGGACAAAACCCACATTTAGCGTTACGGAAATGTTAAAATTCTCAAATATTTATTTCTATTCTTTTGTTATAGGGCATTAGAAACCTATGAAAAAGACGTCATAAGCTTGCTAAGGATGATTCAAGGCAGAGGAGGAATTTAGAGCACAGGCACTTAGGGCAAATGTGAGATGTCGGACTCTGATACACGTCCTACCGCGGCCACTGTAGCAGAAGAGAACGCCCGTCTTAATGACAATGTTATTATAACCTTCAAAAATTCCTATATTAACCTGTGCAATATCCGTCGGTTACAGTGAGAACACAAGCCTATGCATGCTATTACAATTTTTAAGAATGGAACTGAATATCGTGTTCATACTATTGGAATTAGAAAATACGTGCTAATGAGTAAGCAGCTGCTTGAAAAACATCTGCAAAAATGTTTAAACAAACCGACTGCTGATTCATATCAATTTTAATGTGTTTTTGTGAGAGTTTGGTATCTTTCCCGACTTTAAAGGAAAATCATGTATAAAGTTATAAGAACAACCTTAAACCGAAGCGGTTTTGTATTCACTGACAAAAGTCGGTCGAAATGAAGCACAAAGCTAACTACAGTGCAGTGTTTAGGGAAGATATATCCTTTTTTTTTTATTGCTGTCACTGTGTAAATAATGCATGATGGTACAATTATGTTAATACAGGCAAAGATCTCTGGTAAAGGTGTGCTTTCTACTGGAACCTCGATTTAAGGTAAACCCCCATTTAAAGTTAAAACAATCAGGTCCCTGCAAAAATGTTAAATAGGGGTTCTACCGTATATCCTATTGTGTTCTGATTGATGTTCCTCCCTCAAAAGTGCTTGCTACCATCATTTGCTGGACAATATCAAGTAGCATATTGCAGGTGAGACTGGAATGAATGAATGAATGAATGAATGAATGAATGAATAACTCTTTTGTTCTTCTTCTCCTATTTCCTACAGCTTACGTCACTAATTTACCAAGCATTGTAATACAGTATGCTAATTTTCCTTTTTTGCTTAGGTTCGCTCTCAGTTAATAGATTTGTATTTGCATTTATAGTACAGCAGAAGTCTGCTACAACGAGTTGAAACAGAACATGTTTTCATAACACATGCATAAATAACGTGTCCGATAGCAGTTGTTGACTCTTAAAAATAAAAGCTTAGGTCAACAATCGCTTAATTTTAATGCTAAATACTGCAATTAAGTAGGAATGGGATACACCTCAAGATATGGCAGAGTGCATCATTGATTTCAGAGGTTAGTTTTATATTTTCTAATGTCTGGTTAAATTTTGGAAAGGCTATTCCCATGTAAATTTATAGCGAGAAGGTTATCATTTCTCTACTGGCACTTGAAATACGTTTTCATGATACATATAGTATGGTTAGGTAAGGTTAGGCGACTGAATAAGAAAACTGAAACGTTTGCCACAAAGTGCGATTGATCACATCCGCTACGGTATAGTTTTCTCGCTATGTACACTTGTGAGCTCTCTCGTCAACATTTGAAGGCGATGTCCGAGTCTATTAGTAATACCCGTCAACTGCTCTTCAGTAAAGAAAATCAGAAATGAAAGAGGAGAACATGTTTTTGTAACAAATACATAAATAACGTGGTCGATAACAGTTGTTAATTCATTAGAAATAAAGGCTAAGTAAACGATCGCTTAATTTTAATACTCTACACTGAAATTAAGTAAGAATGCGATACACCTCAAGATTAAGCAGAGCGCATCACTGATTTCAGAGGTTAGTTTATATTTTCTCACATCTGATTAAATTTTAGAGAGGCTATTCCCATGTAAATTTATAGCAAGAATGTTATAATTTTTCTGCTGGCGCTTGGAGTATGTCTTCATGATACATATAGTACGGTTAAGTTATGTGACGCTGTTTGAATAAGAAAACTGAAACATTCGCCACAAAATGCAATATGTCATCTTCGGTATCGTATAGTTTTCTAGCTATGTACACTTGCAAGCTCTCTCCTCGACATTCGAAAGTGATGTTGGAGTCGATTAGTAATGACCGACGACTGCTGTTCTCTAAAAGAAAATTCAAAATGAAAGAGGATAACACGTTTTAGTAATAAAATTGTAAATAACATGGCCAATAGCAGTTGTTAACTCATTAGAAGTAAAGGCTGAAGTAAACGATGGCTTAATTTTTAATGTTATATACTGAAATTAAGTAAGAATATGATACACCTCAAGATATGGTGGAGTATATAATTGATTCAGGACAGTTTATATTTTCTCGAGTCTAGTTAAATTTCAGAAAGGCTGTTCCCATGTAATTTTGTAGCGAGGTGGTCATAATTTCTCTATGTGTACTTGAAACAAGTTTTCATGATACATATAGAGTTAGGTGACTGAAGAAGAAAACTGGAACGTTTGCCACAGAGGCCTCTGGAGTGATACAATATATTTTTTCAGAATGAAATTAAACACACACTTTCACGTAGTATCGGATTTTGAAAAATAACAAACGAACAAGCCATAGTGTAGATATCATCCTCGAAAACACAAGTTTTGAGCAAACTGATTACCGTTTTATACTGATTTTAATGTGTATGGGGTTTTCCCCACCTTTTATGAAAAATCTGATGTAACGACAATCAGTTATAGCAAGTAAATTTTTCGCCTTTTTGAACGGTCACTAAAACAGACTTTTACTGTACATTTCATTATTGTGAGGATAAATGTAACAAGAGGATATTACAGTTCTAATAAAAACTACTCGTCTCTATAATTATGACTGTACCGGGCGGTACACCTCCACGCCGCTAATTCAAAATGTGCGCCAGTTGAAACTCCTCTGCTGGAGGAAGTCTGAACTTTATTGACGGTATTTTTCTACTTTCTCAGAAGATGTCACTACCTGGAAATTTTGGAGTTTTAGAACTGTGTCATTTTTGATGTGTTTTTGTTTTGCTTGAAGTAAGAAGTGTGAACTTTCTCTTCTAGAGGACACTACTGAAGATCGACAATAGTGCACCCTGGTGGGAAGTGAAAGAACTGTTTTTTTTGGAGAAAATGTAATTTCAAAAGTTTGTTCTTTGCTAAATTTCTTTCAGTCATTAGTTAAGTTGGCAATATTAACCCTTTCTTTCCCCTTGTTTTAAATCTAGCCAATCCCGAATTTCTTAATTTTCCACCAATAATGTGTTTCTTCTTCATCTTGTGTAGGGGTTTCTCTTTTTTCTCCAATAAAGTGATTGTGGGCGGGTGTTCTCATTCCCCTAACGCCTAGAACCTTCCGCGAGAGTATATAAACTGCTGATTTTTGGGTCTCTGCGCCACTTCTGTTCCATCTTTCAGTGTGTAAAGTACATAGCAGGGGGCGGGAAGCGCCTCTTTCTTCGGCGACAGTCAACAACCAGGTAATGGCCGATTAATTACTTCTTTTCTTGCTTGCTCAGCAGTTTAACTCTCGGGGCGGGTCCGAAGTTTTTCCATTATGTAACCTTCCTTAAAATGTAAAGAAACTTGTATCTATTCCATCTTTTAAACTGCATATCGGGATAGAGAGTGCTTATCCCTCTCGAGCTCCCAATCATATTGTTTTGAGGTGAACTTATTTTTTCTTAACCTATTCTTCGTTAATGTAATGTAAATTGGTCTTCTCTAATTCACCTCTGTAGTATGGGATTAGCCCTTGCTTTAACGGCCTAGCGCCAAGTAGGTTTTAAATAAAGTGTATTAGGAGTGCGGAGAGCCTCCTTTCAAGTTGGTATTTTAGAGGCCATGTAATTTTCCTTTTTTAATTAATAGGCCTCAGTAGATTGGGTATTTTACCCCTGTGTTTATGTCCGTTGAGGACAGCTTGAAGGTGGAGTTTGGTGTGGCCTGGGAGAGGCTTACAGTTGAGAGCGAGTGGCTCTTTTTTTTTCGAAAACTGAGTGTTGTATGCCTCGAGGAGGCTTTACTGTGTAATTTGGAGCAAGTGCTCCAGGGTTTGATTGGGGTCTTCTGCCCCGTTGTTGAAATTTGTATATCGTAAAGTTGGGCTAGTTGCTCAAGAATTGTGTTTTCAGGGCTCGAAGCCCAAATCCTGTAAATACTGTAATTGTACCTTGTGGTCTTGCTACTCCGTACCTGCCATTCTTGTTATTTCTGAATTTTGGAAAGAAAATATAACCTTGTTAAATTTTACATTAACTTTGATTCCGTAGTTTGAGACCCGTTCACGCCCGCACCTTCTTTCACCTCTACCTACCACTAAAACTCGGTAACAAGTGGTAGCAGAGCGTGGTTGAATGGGTCTCATTTTAGCCCCTTTTGACGGCTAAACATTGTTTTGTTCCGAACTCTAACAATTTTCTCAGTTGCTGGAATTTTTTTGATTTTTTAAAAATTGTTCTGTCATCATGCCCGGCCCTCGCGATGTTCTCCATCTTAACTATTTGCGCAAGGAGGAGTTAATCTATGAATTAACTATTAGAAATGTGCAATCTGGAGGCACGGTTGCAGTAGACACAAACAAGCTTAGAGAGTCCCTAGATTTGCCCATTTCCATCCCCAATTTGGGAGAGAAAGAAATTGACGACTCTCTTTCCACGATCACGGAGAATACTACTGGGCTAGCTTCTGTAGTTAGTTTTTTTGATGAAAATGATCCTTCTCCTAATCAAATTAAGCGTGTGCAAGCTAGGCTGTTTCATTTTTCAAATAGAGTTAACGATCTGTTGTCTCTAAAGTTGAATGACGTTCAGAAGAAGGAAGCTAGTACGCTGCTTGAGAATATTTCTGAATTATCTAGCAAGGTCACTCAATTGTTAACTGGGGAAGTTCCTCCCAAAATTGATCAACCCACCACAGTGAATGTAGGTAGTGAGGAAGAGCCTCCTAAGGGAGAAGCAAATAGGAAAACCATTGCTGCTCAAACAACCTCTGCCCCATTGGACGAGTCTGAACGCCGTAACTCGTTAAATAATGTACGTTCTGAATTAACTTCCTTGCCATTGAAACCTTTATCTACTATGTCACCCGGGTTTAGCAGCTTGCCTCATCCATTGGCAATGTTGCTCAGAGGTATCTCTAAGTTTTCCGTTAATACCACCAGTGACGTAATTTCATTTTTAAGATTTCTAGTTGAATTTCAGGATCATGCCCTTGTGTTTTCTCTTTCTCCATGTCAAATTTTGCAAATTATCTATCCTTATGCAACTGGTATTCTCTCTGACAAAATAGTAAGAGCCATTGCCGAGCAATCATCAATTGAAGACTTCCACGCCCACTTGCTAGCTAACTTCATCCCGGCTAGGGCAAGGTCCTCCCTTATTCAGAAGTACTATTATCGTGTACAGCGTTTGGATGAAAACTTGGCTGACTTCATCCAAGATATTAAATTCTATACTAGGGTGTTTGCTCTTCACTTTCCGGAGGACCAGATTGTACAAGCCATTGTGGAAGGCATTTCACCATCCTATAGGTCATATTTGTGTTTCGCGGCGTGCCTGCAAACCTTCTCTGAACTTGAGGCATTGGCCGTCTCAGCGGAAGGAGTTAGATACGCCGATTCATTGCGTGTCGTGAAAGAACCCCCGCCTTCTTTTAGTAATACTCGGCCTCCACCTCGCCGATCAGTCACACCCCGTAAATGCTATGCTTGCGGGTCGCCCGACCACCTTCGGAACAAGTGCCCATTGCTCAAATCTAGTGTGACAAGGAATGGAGCTGGTTCATCACAAGGCTGTTTTAAATGTGGGGCTTTCTCACATATTGCCAATAATTGTCCCAATTCGAATAGCACCCCCTCCTGCTCAACTTCTGGTGCAACTTCCAACAACAATATAAAGTGACTAGTGCCTTCGGCTGAGTCGATTAATCCATCTTCCCGAGACTCAGCCCCGGGTAAACAGATCGAAAAATCAGGGAAAAGTCAATCTTCAAATCCATCCCTTGAATGCCCCAAGGAGTGTCTTAGGATTGCGGCGGATACCCCCGCACCGGTTCCTTTTCTTAAGATTGAGTTAAATAATGAACCTGTAACAGCTCTCTTAGATTCAGGCAGCGTTTGTTCTGTTATTTCGGATCAATGGTATTCTAAATTGAAATCTGTTTGTAAACTACCTGACTATGGCTCATCTCCTGTCCAATATGTTTCGGCTAATTCTTCTCCATTAGAAATTCTCGGTTCTGTAAATGTCAAAATTCGTATCTTTAAATTTACATGGAAAATTAAATTGTTTGTGGCTAAGCACCTGTCTTGCCCCATCATATTGGGAGCTGACTTTATTTCTCACACTGGTCTTGTGCTCGATCTTCTGAGTAAGTCGTGCACATTCAAATTTGCGTCCAATTGTAAAATTCCCTTGTTAAAGTGTAATTCTGTATCATGTTCATCTATTTCGCCTACCCAGGATGAGATGTTGTTAGACCTTAGACATCTACCTGAGGAGCAGGCTGATAGTATTCGTAAATTATGTCAGTCATTTCCAGAGGTGTTCTCCGATACTCTTGTTGTTACTGACCTTATTGAATACAAAATCGAGGTCACGGATTCGATTCCTGTCCGTTTTCCACCTTATAGGCTATCTCCACCTAAAATGAAGGCATTGAAAGAAATCATCGATCAGATGTTGAAGGACGGTATTATTAGGCCCTCTAAGTCGGCGTATTCGTCACCTATCTTTCTAGTCCCGAAACCCCAAGGAGGCTTCAGGCCTGTCATTGATTATAGGGCTCTCAATCGGAAGGTGGTGTTGCAATCTGTGCCCCTTCCCGACCTTCATTCTTGTTTTTCATGGTTTCGTAAGGCCAAGTTCTTTACTATCTTGGACTTGAATCAGGCCTATAATCAAATTCCCCTTGCCGAAGAGTCTAAACATCTTACACCGTTTGCCACGGACTGGAATTTGTATGAATACAACCGCGTGCCTTTCGGGCTCCCACGGGAGCAGCTGTACTCACTAGGCTACTAGATAGGGTCTTCTCCGACATCAAATTTGAGTACTTATATCACTACTTGGATGATGTCGTCGTATTTTCAGAAACTTTTGAAGAACATCTAGATCATCTGCGAGAAGTTCTCGATCGCCTTCGTAAGGCTGGGTTAACTGTCAAGTTGTCCAAAGTTGCCTTTGCTAAGCCCTCTATGTCATTCCTAGGGCATATTGTGTCACCTGATGGTGTAGCAGTCGATCATTCTAGAACACAGGCCATCCGTGATTTTAAACCTCCCAAGGACATTAAAGGTATCGCCAGGTTCATTGGTATGGTGAATTTTTTCAGGAAGTTTATTCCTAACTTCGCTAATAGAGCGGCGCCCTTAAACCTTCTTCGTAGGAAAGGCATCAAATTCGAGTGGGGACCTTCTCAACAAGCCGCTTTTGAAGATCTTAAATTAGCTCTCTGTAATGCCCCTGTACTTGCTATGCCTGATTTCTCGAAGAAATTCATCGTCCAAACCGACGCGTCGTCGTCAGCAGTAGCTGCAGTCCTTCTTCAAGAGACTGAACTAGGGAGGCGACCCATCGCCTATGCACCTAGGACCTTGTAGGCTCAAGAAGCCAAGTATTCCATCTATGAGCTCGAAGGTTTGGAAGTCTTATTCGCCTTAGAGAAGTTCCGTCTCTATTTGGAACATGTCAAATTCGACCTGGAGACAGATAATCAAGCCCTAAGCTGGGTCTTAGGTAGGCCGCGTCGTACTGGTCGTATAGCCCGTTGGGCCATTCGTATTTCTGCCTTCCAATTCGATGTCAGGCATATCCGATGTACCGAAAATGTTGTTGCTGATGGACTCAGCCGTATGTTTTCCAACGACGTCGAGACCCACGAACTGGCCAACAGTTCATCACCTCCCGAGTCCATACTATCTGGTGTTAATGCCATCTTAACAGATGCTCCCATGCTCTTTAGGGATATCGAGAAATACCAACGTGAAGATCCGACGCTGGCTCCGATAATGGAAACCCTTTCTTCTGGGGAACATGTTGTCCCTTATGTTCTGAGGAATGGTGTTCTATGTTGCCCTTCGAGGCATGATAAGATGATGAAAGTTGTCGTTCCAGCTGTTCTTGTGCCTATGATCTTCAAATACTATCATGAGACCCCATTAGGGGGGCATCTTGGAATCTTTAAAACTCGTGAGAAGATTCGTGAAATGTTCATTTGGAAAGGTATGGACGGTGAAATCCGTGAACTTGTAAAAGCTTGTAAATCTTGTTTGCTTAGTAAACCCACCATGTCCACCAAGGTAGGCCTTCTGTCTTCGCATCAAGCGTCGCGCCCCATGGAACGCCTGTATATCGATTATGTAGGACCCTTCCCCCAGTCGAAGGGACATGCCAACAAATTCATCTTTGTATGTGTAGATGGTTTTACAAGATTTTCCTGGTTATTTCCGACTAAGCTGGCTACCGCTCAGTCCACCATTACTTGCTTAAATTCTATTTTTGCTTCTTTTGGTCCGTGCCAATATATTGTATCTGACAATGCTAAGGCTTTTACATCTAATTTATTTCGTAAATTCTGCTTTGACTTGTCCATCTCTCATGTAACTACTTCTGCTTATTACCCTCAACCATCTCTGGCTGAACGGGTTAATCGTAATCTCAGGTCTGCGCTTATTGCCTATCATCATGAAGATCATTCCAGGTGGGACACATCCCTGCATTGGTTAGCTTTTGCTTTGAATTCGGCGGTTCATGAATCACATAAATTTACTCCAGCCTCTTTGATGTTCAAGTTTGTTCCCAACACGCCGCTCTCTAACCTCTGGTCTCTGAGTGACATTCTACCCGAGACAATAGATCCGGACAACATCAAAGATCTTTGGAAGAAGGCTAAAGCCAATCTTAAAGTCTCTCATGAAAAGGTTAGGGAAAGGTATGATCATGGACGGAGACCCACACCTTTGAAGGTAGGTGACCAAGTTATGGTCAAGAACTTTGTTCCCGCGGGCAAGCTTGCCCCCAGATTTCATGGGCCTTGTATCATTCTGGATTTTCTTACGCCGGTTACGTTGTTATTAAGTAATCCAGCTACCGAGAGGATATTTAGGGTTCACCTGTCACAGGTGAAACCAGTGTAAATTTTTGTGTTAACTTGCTTCATATTATTTTGAAAGGAATATGAAGGTTATATTTTTTGAGCTTCACTTTTAAGGCCTTCTGCCCCTTCTATAAAATTTGGTTTCATATTTAAGCATTTTTGTAAACCTCCCCCGATTTGTTAATCTGCCATTCTGTCCTTACCACGGCCATTACCACGCTCCCGTCTCCTGCTATACACACTGTGGCTTGCTTCTATTAAATGCCATGGATATCTGCACGCCGCTGGCCCCTCAACCTCTCCACCAAGCCTGTGCCCTCAAAAAAGATGATGGTCCAACAATATTCTGCCGCCTAGCTTTAATGTTTCAGTGCCCCCGCAGCCGCGCGGCGCTGTGCCGCGACTGGGTTCGAGGACGGGCCCCCTCGACCCCAGCGAGGACGACATGTGCACGGCGAGCCGGAGCTCTCCTCCCGGCCAAGGCTGATGTGCGGCGCACGACCTGCTACTTGCCCGCAGCCTGTATATCTTCACCGCGGGCGCGGCGTGTTTCAACACCACTGCTCCCCTCATAGTGCGGGCGAGCGGTATCTCAGGGTACTTGAGGGGTCCGAGCGGCCTCCTTTGGACGCAAGCTGCAACGGCCGGTCTGGCCATCCAACTTAATCAACATCAACTACATGAACAGTTACTATAAGCAATGACTACACTTGGGAATTCAACAGCAATATTTGGTGGACATTGCAAAATTTTTCTTCACTTTCAAGTATTAAAAGTTTATCTTCTGAATTCCACTTCTACAACCATAAAGACTTTACTTCACCTGCAACAACAAAATTTTGAAACTGAATCAAACCACATTAAGAGAATCTTTTAAATTTTTCGGCAATTGATCTCGACATCTACATCAAAACTTGGACCTAGCTTTCAAACAAATTTCATGTGTCACCCCTGGAGGAACCTTTGGGGGGGGGAGGTCTGTACCGGGCGGTACACCTCCACGCCGCTAATTCAAAATGTGTGCCAGTTGAAACTCCTCTGCTGGAGGAAGTCTGAACTTTATTGACGGTATTTTTCTACTTTCTCAGAAGATGTCACTACCTGGAAATTTTGGAGTTTTAGAACTGTGTCATTTTTGATGTGTTTTTGTTTTGCTTGAAGTAAGAAGTGTGAACTTTCTCTTCTAGAGGACACTACTGAAGATCGACAATAGTGCACCCTGGTGGGAAGTGGAAGAACTGTTTTTTTTGGAGAAAATGTAATTTCAAAAGTTTGTTCTTTGCTAAATTTCTTTCAGTCATTAGTTAAGTTGGCAATATTAACCCTTTCTTTCCCCTTGTTTTAAATCTAGCCAATCCCGAATTTCTTAATTTTCCACCAATAATGTGTTTCTTCTTCATCTTGTGTAGGGGTTTCTCTTTTTTCTCCAATAAAGTGATTGTGGGCGGGTGTTCTCATTCCCCTAACGCCTAGAACCTTCCGCGAGAGTATATAAACTGCTGATTTTTGGGTCTCTGCGCCACTTCTGTTCCATCTTTCAGTGTGTAAAGTACATAGCAGGGGGCGGGAAGCGCCTCTTTCTTCGGCGACAGTCAACAACCAGGTAATGGCCGATTAATTACTTCTTTTCTTGCTTGCTCAGCAGTTTAATTCTCGGGGCGGGTCCGAAGTTTTTCCATTATGTAACCTTCCTTAAAATGTAAAGAAACTTGTATCTATTCCATCTTTTAAACTGCATATCGGGATAGAGAGTGCTTATCCCTCTCGAGCTCCCAATCATATTGTTTTGAGGTGAACTTATTTTTTCTTAACCTATTCTTCGTTAATGTAATGTAAATTGGTCTTCTCTAATTCACCTCTGTAGTATGGGATTAGCCCTTGCTTTAACGGCCTAGCGCCAAGTAGGTTTTAAATAAAGTGTATTAGGAGTGCGGAGAGCCTCCTTTCAAGTTGGTATTTTAGAGGCCATGTAATTTTCCTTTTTTAATTAATAGGCCTCAGTAGATTGGGTATTTTACCCCTGTGTTTATGTCCGTTGAGGACAGCTTGAAGGTGGAGTTTGGTGTGGCCTGGGAGAGGCTTACAGTTGAGAGCGAGTGGCTCTTTTTTTTCGAAAACTGAGTGTTGTATGCCTCGAGGAGGCTGTACTGTGTAATTTGGAGCAAGTGCTCCAGGGTTTGATTGGGGTCTTCTGCCCCGTTGTTGAAATTTGTATATCGTAAAGTTGGGCTAGTTGCTCAAGAATTGTGTTTTCAGGGCTCGAAGCCCAAATCCTGTAAATACTGTAATTGTACCTTGTGGTCTTGCTACTCCGTACCTGCCATTCTTGTTATTTCTGAATTTTGGAAAGAAAATATAACCTTGTTAAATTTTACATTAACTTTGATTCCGTAGTTTGAGACCCGTTCACGCCCGCACCTTCTTTCACCTCTACCTACCACTAAAACTCGGTAACAATGACCATTTGTCATATTATACAGTGGTTTATCATCATACAGGAACAATTCATATTTCTGTATTTCTAGCAAAATAAACCTAGAGATGCAAATTATTTCATGCTTTTTTGGTGGGGCTATTTTCCCCTCAGTGTGTTTGTTCTGTGTTCCTAGTCTTTGGTCATCAGTATTCATCTTTATCTTCTCCTCACCCCCCCCCGACTATCTGGTTTCCTTTTAACTGACATTTCCCACATCAAAACTGAAGATCTCTCAAGATGGTTCCCTTTATGAAGCTGGAGAGCAGGAACAAGCTCCTTGGGCAGGGGAGTTGAGAAGAAAAGGAAGTACAACAGAATGAGGAGCAGCCCATACATGAAGATATGGCCTTTCATAGTTTCACACAAGTTAATTCCATCTCTCCTTTGTTCCCTCTTCCTGTACTGACCTGTCATTGTGTTCATCCTAAGTGTTCCAAGTTCCCACCTTTTATGTATGACCTTAAACCCAGACATACTTACTCTTGCTTTCAATATATGCACTGGTCACTCCTGTAGGCATTCCAACAATAACAACCCGTTCTAACCACGACTTTGTAGGATAGAATGCAGTGGTGTCAATGAATCTGCAAGAACAATAAAAACACATTGTAAAGTCCACTTCATAGAAATTGGCAGTTGAACACAGAATAAATAATCTACACTTAACAGGCTTTTTATTTCATTTTTCAATGCCAATGTCGATTCAATAAGAGGTATTTTTATAATGATCTAAGCGTTATATTTATGTTTGACAGAAAAGCTTGTAACTTAACAAGTTCCAGTCTGTTTTACTTTAAAATACTGCCAAGTGACACAAAAGTCAACGAGGTTGTGGTTACTTAACCCACGAAAAGTAGGCCAATATGAAAGAATCTTTACAGAGAAAAAATTTGCAGATATTTTATTTGATGGCCTTGACTAATCTTTAAAGACATCTAAATAAAATCTTCCTTGTCAATTAGGTTCCTGCTTGAAAGGTGAACTGCAAATGAACCCACACCATCAAAGAATGCAGACAGTACTGGCCTTCTTCTGGCGTTTGAAGAAATTGTGTTTGAGGAAGTGCACTGAGTTTCAGAAACGGACTCAATCAGGAGAGTTGATATTATTGCAGTCAGCCAGACCCCTGACCGATTGGTTTGAGATGATTATCTTTCCCTTCTTGAAACCTGATTTACGTCGCACCAACACAGTTAGGTCTTATGGCAATGATGGGATAGGAGAGGTCTAAGAGAGGGAAGGAAGCGAATGTGGCCTTGATTAAAGTACAGTCCCAGCATTTGCCTAGTGTGAAAATGGGAAACCACGGAAAAACCATACTCAGGGCTGCTGACAGTGGGGTTCGAACCCACTATCTCCTGGATGCAAGCTCACAGCTGCAGGCCTCTAACCACACAGACAACTTGCCCGGTAGAGATGATTAGCAGGCAAAGGCAACTGACAAGGAGACATACAAGCCTTGTTTGCCATACCTTAGCCAATACAACAACATCCCATTAAACAGTGAAAAGTTCACAACTTACTCTTCAGAGCCAGATGTGACAAAACCAAGTTCATCTGCAATATACCGACAGAACTAAGTTTCCCCTGTCAATGTCCTCACAACGTTGTCTTAGATGTGATAAGAGACGCTTTATCACCATTACCACTTCTTTCTCTCATTCAGCCTATCAGTTTATCAACTAGGTTTGGACGCTGTAACAGTAATCTAACTCAACTTTCAACCTGTTGGGTCGTGTTACATACATGTAGTACGTGTTGAACAGATGTTAAGTACAGAACAAACATGGCCAACCAGTGACATCCGAACTTACAACCTCCCAATTTCTCGTTGGTTGCTCTACCGGCCTCGGTCATCTTTGTTCTGTTGGAAAGGATCCAAGCTACAGGTCTGGCGCTACTGCCATCACACTGTAGAGTGCGTGCAAGTCGCCCGTTGTGGGCCAAGTCAATGAATTTCCCACTGGTGTCCAGTTGGCCATTTTTGTTCTGTACTTAACATATCTTCACCACGTACTACACGCATGTAACATGGGCTAACAGGCTGAAAGTAAATTTCGATTACAACGCGGTCATAAAAATTCAACATTCTGCAACAGTAATTGAAACTTCAAGATTTTCAAATAGCTGAAATTTTACATTATATTAATCCTATGTAGCACATATTTTGGATCTTTGTGGTCAACTGCAATTCCAGGCAAACAAAGTTAAAATTTCTTTTTTTACTGAACTCCATGATAAAAACCCGCCACGACAGATTCATCTCACCTCATACCCGACCCTGTAGGGAAATGGGACAAGGGTTGGACAAACAACAACTGAACTCCATGATAAAATGAATATTTGGGTATTGTTCTTTTATTGTATTGTCATTTGTTGGTATTTGTTAGACCTCTGCTTCCACACACAGTTGTCTGAATAAATAAATTTGGCCATGAAAGGCAAAAAAAGATTACACTTGATACTAATAAAATATGGAAGGTAGTGTTTTGAAAAAAAGAAGTGATAGTGGTGATGAGATTGATGAAACAGCATCCATGATGATGATGATGATGATGATGATGATGATGATATAATAATAATAATAATAATAATAATAATAATAATAATAATAATAATAATAATAATAATAATAATAATGAAATGGCGTATGGCTTTTAGTGCCGGGAGAGTCCGAGGACAAGTTCGGCTCGCCAGATGCAGGTCTTTTGATTTGACACCCGTAGGTGACCTGCGCGTCGTGATGAGGATGAAATGACGATGAAGACGACACATACACCCAGTCCCCGTGCCAGGGAAATTAACCAATTAAGGTTAAAATTCCCGACCCTGCCGGGAATCGAACCCGGGACCCCTGTAGCCAAAGGCCAGAACGCTAACCATTTAGCCATGGAGCCGGACATAATAATAATAATAATAATAATAATAATAATAATAATAATAATAATAATAATAATAATAATAATCACAATCGGTCTGAATAAAGAAATCATTGGAAGCCAAGCTCGTGTATGATTTATCTCTACAAATCATGATCAATATAAACATTCCAACGAACTATTTCCAATTGCTGATATCAATATCATAAATTAGATCTAAAAAACTGGAATTACTTATCCAGTCAGAGACAATGGTTTCCAACATAATTAACCAATATGCTGCCTTATGAGGATTTCTCTTTCTCTATGAAATATTATTGTGAGAAAAGTAACGAATATGGTACTTTGTTTATTACCTTTTAGTTATTTCGTTATAGTGGAAGCCATTTCTTTTAAGTTTCAACTCAATTTATACCAGTTAGCTTCTTCAGTCTGTTAAAAATGAACACAATTTGCTTAATATTGCACCGACACATACAGGCGTTATGGTGGACTTGGCATAGGAAAGGGCTAGGAGTGGGAAGGAATTGACCGTGGCCTAATTAAGGTAGAGCCCTAGCATTTGCCTGATGTGAAAATGGGAAACCACAGAAAGCCATATTCAGCACTGCCAATAGTAGGGTTCGAACCCACTAATCTCCTGAATGTAAGCTGACCGCTACGTGATCCAAACCACTCACCTGGTGTATGAATAAATAAAATTTTGAAAATACCTCAAAAGGAAAATGCATAACAACAGATACCTGAAAAATTAAGTTCTTTCTTTTTCAGGTGTAATCTATTATATATTTTCTTTTCCAGGTATTTTAAAAATTAATGCTGAAAAACTGAGGAACCTAACAGTTATAAAACCTTTTGGCTAGGCTCTTTAGTGTTTGAACTCACTGTGGGAAAAACTGAAACAATGGCTTAAACATTTCCAAACATGGGTATAAGGATGTGCAACTCCTTTGCCCACTGGTATTTTGCTGATTACGAGATCTTCATTCAATTTGTATTTGCAGTGTGCTCACAGGTATGTTTCAAGAACCCTATACTGGGTGTAGCAAATTTCAATACTCCAATTTTTAGAAATGATAGAAGAAACTAAACACAAATATGTTTTATGAAATTACCACAGCTTGATATCCTTTATAAAAACTATTCTAAAGTGTGGCCTCCTGTTGTATGGCCTGGTCATTCTCTGAACCTCGCCAAACTTTACATTTCTGTAAGGAGGCAATTGAATAACCCGATGTACGAGACTCCAACTGAATCAGAGGAAGAGCTTGTCGTTCAGTAGCTTTCAGCTGCTTACTCTCTACGACACACGTCTGGTGTTTTTGAAAATGTATGACAGACAATGGCACAGCGTTGCAGCAGTAGGCGACACTTTTGAACAGTGTTAAATGATTACGATTAAATTGAAATGTAAGTTTCATTCCCAATCACACCAAAAAGTACCCCAATAATCTATTTCCAATCTATAGATATTTAATCAAATATATTTGCTTTTGGTTTCTTATATAATCGCATGAGTACTAAATTTTGTTTCTCCCACTATATGATAAGCATATCTTGGCATTTCTGATGACATTCATAAGTGTCTACAATTCCAATGAAGCAAAAGCTTTTCATTTATCTATTAAAAGCAAGAGTCCTAATTTTTTATATTTGGTGATGTACAGTACAGCTGACTGGTCTAGTTTTGAGTATGAAATGTGACTGTCACAATAACCCCAATAATATGTGTAACACCTTAGCTAGAATACCTTTTACATACCAAAAATGAATGTGAACCAGGTTTTGGACTGTACTTTGCTTGAGGAACATCGAGTGCCCAACAGTAGTCTGCCAACAAATTTGGAGTCCATTTCCCCTGGTAGTGTCTTTCAATTTCAGCGAAGCCCTGATGGAAACACTTGCCATGCTCAATCACAATCAATCGCTACTGATCTGCATATAGGGCAGTTGCCCAGGTGGCAGATTCCCTATCTGTTGTTTTCCTAACCTTTCCTTAAATGATTGGAAAGAAATTGGAAATTTATTGAACATCTCCCTAGGTAAGTTATTCCAATCCCTAACCCCCCTTCCTATAAACAAATATTTGCCCCAATTTGTCCTCCTGAATTCCAACTTCATCTTCATATTGTGATCTTTCCTACTTTTAAAGGCACCACTCAAACTTATTCGTCTACTCATGTCCTCCCACACCATCTCTCCACTGACAGCTCTGAACATACCACTTAGTCGAGCAGCTCGTCTCCTTTCTCCCAAGTCTTCCCAGCCCAAACTTTGCAACATTTTTGTAACGCTACTCTTTGTCGGGAATCGCCCAGAACAAATAAAACTGCTTTTCTTTGGATTTTTTCCAGTTCTTGAATCAAGTAATCCTGGTGGGACTCACACTGGAACCATACTCTAGTTGGGGTCTTAACAGAGACTTATATGCCCTCTCCTTTACATCCCTCAAAACCCTCATAATCTGTACCCTTCATTTACAATCATGTTTATGTGATTACCCCAATGAAGATCTTTCCTTATATTAATACCTAGGTATTTACAATGATCCCCAAAGGGAACTTTCACCCCATCAACGCAATAATTAAAACTTAGAGGACTTTTCCTATTTGTGAAACTCACAATCTGAATTTTAATCCCATTTATAATCATGCCATTGCCTACTGTCCATCTCACAACATTATCGAGGTCATTTTGCAGTTGCTCACATTCTTATAACTTATTTATTACTCTGTACAGAATAACATCATCTGCAAAAAGCCTTATCTCTGATTCCACTTCTTTACCCATGTCACTGATATATATCAGAAAACAAAGGTCCAATAATACTGCCTTGAGGAATTCCCCTCTTAATTATCATACAGGGACAGCTGAAGCTTCGCCTACTCTAATTCTCTGAGATCTATTTTCTAGAAACAGAGCAACCCATTCAATCACTCTTTTGTCACGTCCAATTGCACTCATTTTTGCCAGAAGGTCTCACATGATCTACCCTATCAAATGCCTTAGACAGGTCAATCGCGATACAGTCCAATTGACCTGAATTCGGGATATCTGCTATATCTTTCTGGAATCCTACAAGTTGAGCTTCAGTGGAATAACCTTTCCTAAATGCAAACTGCCTTCTATCAAACCAGTTATTAATTTCACAAACATATCTTATATAATCAGAAAGAATGCTTTCCCGAAACCTTATGAATTCCAGCTACTTTTCTAGTTTTCAACTTTTGTATCTTACTGTAAATGTCATTGTTGTCATAGGTAAATTTTAATACTTCTTCAGTATTAGTCACCTCCTCTATCTAGACATTATCCTTGTAACTAACAATCTTTACATACCGCTGACTGAATACTTCTGCCTTTTGAAGAACTCCACATACACACCCCCCCTTGTTCATTAACGATTCTTGGAATATCCTACTTGGAACCTGTTTCTGCCTTAAAGTACCTATACGTACCACAGTCTAATATATACAGTTGCGAAGATCTGATGATATTTTTCATCCGAGGCGACAACAGCGCTCCAAGTGGCAAGGTAGAGGAAACTTGCTAGCCGACAACAGGGAACGAATTACCACTACAGTCTAAAATGGTCGTAACTTCTGGACCATTCATACAAATAATATCCTGACAAGGTTATTGTAATCCTTATGAAATAGCGCAGGAGGTCAAACAATTTATTTCGATGAGGAGTTCGAAGAAAATATCGAAATATTTATTGAATCTAAAGTAGTTATTTTTCTTTACCGCAGACTATAACATAAAAAATCGCTTCTAGAGGGCAGCCGGTTCAAAATAGGTATATACCATCCTGGACTTTTTTGTAGAGGTTTCTATGCTCTACAATTCGTATTCTTACACTTGGGGTCTATCGTTGACGGTTCACACAGCGTAAGCCAAGAAAGCAAGTAACCGATCGACCGACTTCGAACCTGCCAAGTTGGGCCAAGAAGGCCAGCGCTCTACCATGGTCAGTCACTTGCTTTCTTGGCCTACGCTGCCTGAACTGTCAACGATAGACCCCAAGTGTAAGCGTACGAATAGAAGAGCATAAAAACTTCTACAAAAAAGTTTGCAATGGTATATACCTATTTCGAACCGGCTGCCCACTAGAAGCGATTTTATGTTATAGTCAGTAGTAAAAAAAAAAGAACTCCTTAAGATTAAATACGTATTTCGATATTATCCTCAAACTCCTCATCGAAATAAATGATTTGACCTCCTCCACTATTTCATAAGGATTACAATAACCTTGTCAGGACATTATTTGCATGAATGGTTCAGAAGTTATGACCATTTTAGACTGTAGTAGTAATTCGTTCCCTGTTGTCTGCTAGCAAGTTGCCTCCACCTCGCCGCTAGAGGTGCTAGTGTCGCTCCAGCTGTCAAGTGGATGAACCTTCCTCTTATTAGAGCTTTGCGACTGTATATATTAGACTGTGTACATACTCCTCCATTTTTCACTAAAATTTGTATGGGCGCCAATTATGCTTGCCATCATGTTATCCTTAGCTGACTTCTTTGCTAGATTCAATTTCCTAGTAGGTCCCTTCAATTTCTCCTTACTTCCACAGCCATTTCTAACTATTTCTTTCCAACCTGCACCTCCTTCTTAGTCTCTTTACTTCTCTGCTATAATATAGTAGATCTTTACCATTCCTTACCACCTTTAAAGGTACAAATCTGTTTTCACATTCCTCAACAATTGCTTTAAACCCATCCCAGGGTCTGTTTACATTTTTATTTACCGTTTTCCAATGATCATAGTTGCTTATTAAAAACTCCCTCATGCCTGTTTTATCAGCCATATGGTATTGCCTGATTTTAATATCTTCCTTTCTATCATATTTATTTATAACTACCACAAAAACAGCTTCGTGATCACTAATACCATCTATTACTTCGCCTTCTCTTTCAGGTTCATCTGGTTTTACCAGCACCGCATCCAGAATATTCTTCCCTCTAGTTGGTTCCATCATTTTCTGAATCAGATGCCTTTCCCATATTAACTTATTTGCCATTTGTTGGTCATGCTTCCTGTCGTTCGCAGTACCCTTCCAATTGACATTTGGTACATTGAGATCACCCATTACAATCTCGTTCCTTTCCTTATTGTTTCCCACGTAGCTGATTATCTTATCAAATAATTATGAATCAGCGTCTGCGCTACCCTTTCCTGGTCTGTACACACAAAAGACATCAAGTTGCGTATTATCTTTAGAGCTGAGTCTTACCCCTAGAATTTCCTGTTTGTCATCTAACTTTTTCATAGCCTACAAATTCTACTTTCACCAGAATGAATACTCCCCCTCCTACCATTCCGATCCTATCTCTACAATACACCCTCCAGTTCCGTGAGAATATCTCTGCATCCATTATATCATTTCTCAGCCATGATTCAACTCCTATTACAATATCTGGTAAGTATATATCTATTAAATTACTTAATTCGATTCCTTTTTTTACAATACTTCTACAGTTGAGCACTAACATTTTTATGTCATCCCTACTTGATTTCCAGTTCCCTGTTCCCTTAACACCGCTCCCTAGGCCATCCCGTTTTCCTGAATGAACCTCACTATAATCCTTCTGAACAAATTTCCTAAGTTATGTGTGCCACTGCAGTTTAAGTGAAGGCCATCTGAGCGCAGATCCCTATCTCGTACACACCCATTAGGATCTAGAAATCTCACTCCAGTTTCCCCACATACCCACTCCATAACCTCATTTAAATCCCCAATCACCTTCCAGTCAGTATCCCTCCTACACAGTATTCCACTGATAATCTCCGCTCCCTTAAACTTCACCCGTGCTGCATTTACCAGGTTCCACACATACCCAACTATGTTGGTACTTATACCTGCTTGTCTTACGTTGTTAGTACAAATGTGAAACACTACCACCTTCTCCTTTCCCTCCTCCTTCTCTTCTATTCTTTCCTCCATATTTGCCTCAACCGAATTCCTGTGTAACACTCTGCCCTGGTACCCTTTCCTCCATACACTTTCCCGACATGTGTAACGATGGGAACCCCCATGACCAGAGCCTCAACTCTACCCACCTCATTTGATCCCCTGCCCTCCTGGTCAGCCCTATCTTTTCTGACAGCTGCAGAAGCTACTTCCTCCTCCCTTTTCTCCATCCCATGATCTTGTTCCACCTGTCTTTTCCTATCCACCACTCCACATTTCCCTTTCTCCTACTTCCACACTTCTCAGCAACAGTTCCCTGTTCCTCATCTTCCCTTGGTTGTTCTACTTGCAGTAACTCATACCGATTTCTCACAGACACCCGTCCTGAATTCTGATCCTGAATGGAGCCCTTAGCCTGCATCTCCTTCCCCTTAAAACATTAGACCACTTGTCTTCTACATTTTGCCCCTTTCCTTCCCATCCCTCTTTTACACCTACTATATCCTGTACATTGTTTGAGGAAGGCCTACTTTCCTTCCGGTCCTCTGAGAGAATCGGAATTATCTCCCTCAAGCTCTCCAACTCCTCCCTCATACTCCTTAATGCTTGGCCACACCCACAGTTCCTACACTTGCACTCATTAGCCATTCTTTACTGAATAATGAAAAGAAAAGGAAAAATGAGATACTTTATGCTGTTCAAAATAAAAATGAAAGGAAAGAAATATTGTCTAGGATATTTCACAAAAATCACACAACACCCTAACAGAATGAAAATTGCTGTTAATTACTGGAAACAGAGAATAATACACAAGAATTACACAATTCTTAACTGCAGTTATGTCTACCCTAATTACTACAACAGAATTTTAGTAAGAGAGCTACTACAGATACGATACTATACTACACAAATATTTCACAGTAATAGTATAAACACACTATTTTCTAATAAGATATTATAACACATTACAATAATGTTTAAACTATGTCCAGGCGGATCCTAATTACAATAGGTTATTACTAAGCACAAATAGAAATGAAAATTCCAATTAGGCCTAAATTAGATATTCGCAAGAAATACCGGTACTCAAAGATTACCAACAAAGTTAAACACGTAGACAGATTAATGTTAGTACTACTTTATCCCACTATGCTGTAATAGAAATGAAACCTGCCATTTGCACAAAAATACACATGAATATAACAGGCAAGATACTACCTTCAGGGCTGTCGACAGTGGGATTCAAACCCACTATCTCCCGGATGCAAGCTCACAGCCACGCGCCACTAACCGCATGGCCAACTCGGCTGGTAGTCTTGATATTGATTCCACTTACTTGTGCCAGGCTCCTCACTTTCATCTATCCTATTCAAACTCCCTTGCTCAACTCTTGTTCTTTTATGACCCCGACAGTATTAGGTTTTCTAGGCCTAGAGAGTCATTTTCACGCTGCCCTCCCCTTTCTTTTATCGACAACATTTTTCTAAGTCTCGGATCTCTTTCATTTTCTTCTGATTAGTGTTGATAGAGGATGCTTGCCCAGTCGTACTTTCCTTTTAAAACAGTAATCTCCCCCCCACCTCATTCAGTTCCACCCTCTCAAATTAACATCACTTCAGTCTTCAAAGAGCTGATACATACATACATCATTATAGACTGTTATGCCTTTCAGCGCTCAGTCGGCAAGGCTCTGTGAATTTATTAAATGTCGCCACAATCCTCTATTTGCAACTAGTACTGTGGCCTCATTTAGTTCTATACCTCTTAAGAGGCGGCCGTAGTCGGCTCAAGATCCATCTTTTATTTCAAAATATCGCCACTAGTCTCGTTGATGTCGACAACCAACTCCACTGATAGTTACATCGCGGGTGCATAGATGGCAGTAAGAAAGGCCAAGGCCGAACGAGCGATTCCCCTCTCACCCTCCAGCGTCACATAGTCTGTCACCAGTAAGTTGTGATACAGTACTTGCACGGAGCTGATGGTGTTGACATTTGTACGGAATGCGAAACATTCCAGGAAATTATTGAGCATCGGTTAGTACTGAGCAAAGCAGTCAAAATAAGGTACTGTTTCCGATAAAAATAAATGAAATGGCGTATGGCTTTTAGTGCCGGGAGTGTCCGAAGACAAGTTCGGCTCGCCAGATGCAGGTCTTTTGATTTAACTCCTGTAGGCGACGACCTGCGTGTCGTGATGAGGATGAAATGATGATGGAGACGACACATACACCCAGCCCCCATGCCAGAGAAATTGACCAATTATGGTTAAAATTCCTGACCCTGCCGGGAATCGAACCCGGGACCCTTGTGACCAACGGCCAGCACGCCGGACACTGTTTCCGATGTTGAAATGAAGTAGTGCATCAACCCCGTCCCCGCCTCACGTCTTTCCCTGTACCGGCCAGTAAGTGATACATAATATAATTCTATCCAATGAAAATACAAACTGATATAACAGAAGAATTCATTTGCGCATTTTTAGTCACGCAGTGATACTTTGGACATACGATAAAGATTGTAACGCGACCAAGAACGGAATTTTCCAACAACCCTGAGAAAAAAGAAAGCCTTACAAATTTATAACCATTTTTTTTTCCCTTGGAAACAAACAGTTCTGAAATATATAAACAATGTATAAAACATCCCATTGCATATTGTGTTAAAATTTGAATTCCATAAAATAACTTGTTTTCGGAGACGCAGATGTGGCGGAATGTTGTCCCGCAAGAGTTCTTTAACGTGTCGACCTTCCAATACCACCGCACTGAGCCAGGATCGAACCTGCCAAGGGACAGAAGGCCTGCGTTCCAACCTTCGAGCCGTTGTGAGAGTCTCTTTGTCTTTACAAAGACGGATTTGAAGTCGTATGTTTTCGTATAAGTTTTAAATAATAGATGTTACAGCATCTAAATATCCATTAGTTCTGTATTTCATGACTTGAGTGGAGTGTAATTAGAGTAACTATTAAGCTCAAAAGAATACCACTTCATTCTCGCTTTCGGTGACGTCAGGCGCTTTAGCCAATAGCAACGCTGCTCACCGGAATGACCTATCTGACCTGTGAGTTATTCTAGTTACGTTGGAAAACCCCATTTCCAAGAAATACAAGGATTGCAAACGACGGTTTTGTATACCTACCCGTCATGAAACTCTGAAACGGTGCTGGTAAAGAACGCCACAGCTGAAGGGCACTGCAACTTCCCTCTGTAGGTAGGGGTAGTAAAATAACACCCACAGTATCACCTGCCTGTCGTAAGAGGCGACTAAAGCGGGCCCCATGGGCTATGAACTTGGGAGTGTCATCTTTTTTTTTTTTTTTTTTTTTGCTAGTTGCTTTACGTCGCACCGACACAGAT
Organism: Anabrus simplex; assembly: GCF_040414725.1. Taxonomy (NCBI): domain Eukaryota; kingdom Metazoa; phylum Arthropoda; class Insecta; order Orthoptera; family Tettigoniidae; genus Anabrus; species Anabrus simplex. Next base: position 232,779,488 of record NC_090271.1, read on the forward strand.
AGGTCTTATGGCGACGATGGGACAGGAAAGGGCTAGGAGTGGGAAGGAAGCGGCCGTGGCCTTAATTGAATCGATTATTTCAGAAAGCAGTCAAGTGCCAAAAAATGGAAAAATGAGTTAATGGCAGAATATGTTACTAAGAGAGTATACGCACATTTTGGTGCTGAAACCAGTCAAGAAACGTTGTCCTATAATGGTCAGGCATTACGTTGAATTTCGTATTTAGTTCAGAAACCAGTTAAGTGACACCGCTTGGTTGGTTTCTGCGGTAAACTGCTTGTACCTTTCCGGTTGGCGCTGCTGTTCTGAATCCAGAATAACCAGCTATTCATCTGTTTTTGTTGTCATTGTTGTGTTTCTGGAATCGCATGTTCCTAGTTTTGTGAACAAATGATTCAAAAAATATTTATTTTGTTTAGTACAGTGTTTTTAATATTCTTAGTGATATGTCTGAAAATTCAGAAGCGGGTTCGAATCCCACTGTCGGCAGCCCTGAAGATGGTTTTCCGTGGTTTCCCATTTTCACACCAGGAAAATGCTGGGGCTGTAACTTAATTAAGGCCACGGACGCTTCCTTCCAACTCCTAGGCCTTTCCTACCCCGTCGTCGCCATAAGACCTATCTGTGTCGGTGCGACGTAAAGCCACTAACAAAAAAAAAAAAAAAAGAATTCAGAAGACGAACCTGTATCTAAAAAGGAAACGAGGAATGGTAGACAAACAAACTCACACGCGTAATATTATTCGGAATGCAAGGGTAAAAGGAGAAGGTTACATTTCCTACTCAGACAAGGAAGTACCTGGTCTGAGCCCTACATTAGGCCTATTCTTTGTTACTGTTTGTTTTAGGTGCCCATCAATATCAATAAGGTACGTGAAATAAATGCCTTAAAACCTTACCTGATGGAATATGAACACTTCTATGACAGCATTTTACAATGGCTTAATACAGAAACAGAATGTGCTGTGGAGTTTGTTTATGAAGACTGATTACCTCTTGTCATGATGAGCAGGCATTGCTGATTTCATCCTTTTGTATCAGCAATACAGTCTAAACCTATTAAAATATGTTTTTTTTTTTTTTTTAACAAATATTGGGTTTATGACAAAATCCCTCCAAAACTCAAGAATTATCCCATAAAAATATGTTTGCAACACTCGTTTATTTCAGAAACCAGTTAAGTGGAAATATTTTCCGTTTTTTATAGCAAAGTTAATAAGCACAAAATATTTTTCCTTAGATAGAAATTATTAAGAGATATAATACTTTCGTGCTAAAATATTAAAACCCCTACCATAACATTTTGTCTGATGCTAGACAGTTTTTTTCGTTTTCCAAAAAATAACAGACTTGGAGCCTGACTGGTTTCTGAAATAATCGATTCAAATAAGGTACAGCCCCAGCATTTGCCTAGTGTGAAATGGGAAACCACGGAAAACCATTTTCAGGGCTGCCGACAGTGGGGTGGTGATTATTGTATTCATCTGGACGCATATACTTGCACAGTTTTCACTACATTGTACTTGTGTGCTCATCATATGACTCAGGTGGTGGTAGTGGTGATTATTGTTTTAAGAGGAAGTACAACTAGGCAACCATCCTCTATTAACACTAATCAGAGAGAAAAAATTGAAGGGATCCGACACTTCGAAAAATGAAGATATTGGTCAAAGGAAGACAAGGGCAACGAAGGGCGCGAAAATGAAAGACTCCCTAGCCCTCGCATACCTACTAGCGTCGGGATCGGAAGAGAACAAGAGTAGACCAAGGGAGGTCGGATAGGATGGATGAACGTGAGGAGCCTGGCACAAGTAAGTGGAAGCAATGCCAGGACTCAGCTAAGGGCCCCGTGGTCGCCAGCCCACGCTCCAAAGTACAGAGCCACTGGGCCCCCTATTAGTCGCCTCTTACGACAGGCAGGGGATACCGTGGGTGTTGTTCTACCACCCCCACCCACAGGGGGCGACAGTGGGGTTCGAACCTACTATCTCCCGAATACTGGATACTGGCCGCACTTAAGCGACTGCAACTATCGAGCTCGGTTCATTTCATTTCAGAAGATCGGCTACCATAATAGAGATTCTTGCTTTGGATGTTGCTCAGTAGTGGAACAGTTGAACCAAGTTTTCAAATTATCAATCCAAGGAATGCGCCTTCTTCCTGGTCATCTTTTGCCTTGTATCTTCCCTTGAATAACCAGCTGCAGTAGACGATATTTTCTTCTCTCATCTATCCTATCCGACCACATTTAGTCAACTCTTGTTCTTTTCCGACCCCGACGGTATTACGTAAGGAGGCCTATGGAGTCTTTCATTTTCACGCCCTTCGTGGCCCTTGTCTTTCCTAGGCCGATACCTTCATTTTTCGAAGTGTCGGATCCCTTCCATTTTTTCTCTCTGATTAGAGTTATATAGCGGATGGTTGCCTAGTTGTACTTCCTCTTAAAACAATCGCGACGTAAAGACCCTAGCAAGAAAACCAAACAATAATCACCACCACCGCACTGCAACTGAAAAACGGTTATATTCTTGTAATTGTTTCATTCAACAACGGTTGTGTTCCCGAAAGTTGCGTTCTATCTGTCCCAGCTGTAATGGGTATTATAAACAGTGACACATGCACGGAGCCTCAAGGAGGGTTGTAATGCAGAAACAGGGGAGGTCCGCCTGCATCCTGCAAGCCTCGTATCGAGAGCAAGGGAAGCAGTGCAGCGGTGAGTTTCCGTGCACACTAGTAACAAACGTAGATTTAAACCCATATCCAGTGGCGATTCTAGCCCTGGCGGGGCTGGGGGCTCAGTTTTAGTGAATTAATTATTTTAAAATTCCTTGATTAATAAAGAAATTGATAATTTACAGATATAACGTATTTGAAATAAACATGTTAATGGTTGTGCTAATGTTGCCCATTGTATTTTCATAAACATGGTTACTTTTCTTTTGAATTCCGTTACCAAGATTTTCAATTCCAAACAGCCCCTCCCCCATTTAACTTCTTCTTTTTTTTTTTTTTTTGCTAGTTGCTTTACGTCGCACCGACACAGATAGGTCTTTGGCGACGATGGGAGAGGGAAGGGCTAGGAGTGGGAAGGAAGCGGCCGTGGCCTTAATTAAGGTACAGCCCCGGCATTTGCCTGGTGTGAAAATAGGAAACCACGGAAAACCATCTTCAGGCCTGCTGACAGTGGGGTTCGAACCTACTATTTCCCGAATACTGAATACTGGCCGCACTTAAGCGACTGCAGCTATCCAGCTCGGTTTTTAAGTATCTAGAACCGCCACTGCCCATATTGTAATAGGCTACAACTGAAAGAGGAACAACGTATATTTATAGCAATTTATTCTTATTCTACTAGCAACTACTATTCACATGGGCGCCCGCAGGATCTTTTCCAGGGGGGGGGCACATTAACAATTTTCTTGAATATAAAAACCAATATAACATCAGCAACATTAAATTCTTTACAGAAACTTCCAGTTATAACATATGCTAGATGACTGTCAGTAATTTCAGTTTATGAAATAATCTGGTATGATATTAAACAATTGAACATCAACATCTTTAGAATTCCAGGGGGGGGGGCAAGTGCCCCCCCTTGCCCCCCCTTGCGGGCGCCCATGACTATTCAGTATGCGGATTCTCAACCATTACTGCATCTCTGTAACGTTACACCATTTAGCCATTCTTTTAGTAAGATATGTTGTAGCTTATTCGAACTGACGATTCACCTCCGACCTACAATTACCAATAAAAATAAGTTAATTGTCTTATTTTGAATAGTACGCATCATTGCGTCACTAATATAACAAAGACAATTCATTAAAGTCAGGTAACATCTACCTCAGATAATGCAGCTGTTTTAAGTTCATTCGCAATTTCATGGTGTTTTTCACTAACATATTTGTCATATTCTTCGGCGTGTTTTAAAGAATAATGTCGATGAATGTTAATATATTTTGCTAGTGGTTTTACGTCGCACCGACACAGATAGGTATTATGGCGACGATGGGATAGGAAAGGCCTACGAGTTGGAAGGAAGCGGCCGCGGCCTTAATTAAGGTACAGCCACAGCATTTGCCTGGTGTGAAAATGGGAAACCACGTAAAACCATCTTCAGTGCTGCCGACAGTGGGGTTCGAACCCACTATCTCCCGGATGCAAGCTCACAGCCGCACGGCCAACTCGCCCAGTGTTAAAATTGTTAATAAAGTTTAAAGTCTTATTACAAATCAAGCATTTTGCCATTCCATTGCACTCGGTAAAAAAATATAACGTGCTATTGAAAGGTCATACCACAACCAGCGAGTAACGAAGTATTGTCAGCGTGTCCACTGCTGCTTGTTATGAAGCAAGGGTGAGGAAGCAACTGATAGCAGCTGAAGATCTCACTCACCACATCCCTGCATGGGTAAGAGCTAATCTGTCATCATCCCTCTTCAAGGACAAGGCTTTGTGACGCTGCGGCATCTGACGGAAACTGGCTGAACTACCAGCACTAGAATTCGGCCGACACTCGGAAGTCAATAAACAGAGCTTTATTAAAATCACGATTAAATATATAAAGAATCCCTAATTTTGAAGCATGTTAAAGTAGCCGCTTAGAGAAAAAAATAAACTTCCCTACGGTATAGTTTGCTTCTAATTTGAACACCATCTTGACTTAAAACAAGTTTAGGAAAACCGCGGTTCAGAGCTCAATTTCATATGGAGATTTCTTATTTTAAATACCATTTTATAACTATACTTGCATTTCTTTTTAAAATGCTTTTACACTAATGAGAAGTGTATCACAGACTACCGTACGCTATAAAAACAAAATAATTTTACCTTGTTCCGTTTCCTTATAGAAACTCTTACAAACTTTTGACCCATGTTACAACAACTACTGAGCTGGTGGCCGGCCGTTCCAGCTCCGGCCGCCTCTTAAGTCGTTAGAAACTGAATCTAACCATCGTCATCTTGGTCTCCCTCTACTTCTCTTACCCTCCATAACAGAGTTCATTATTCTCCTAGGCAGCCTATCCTCCTCCAATCGCTGATAATCATATTCAGCGCACCTCCTTTCAAGCTCCAAGATGATCTATTATTTTATTTAAAAAAATATATAAATGAAAAACACAAACATAATTAAAATAGGGGTAAAATGGAGGACTTCATATCACTTCACTATCCTAGTTATAAAAATTACATAAAATATCAAGTTCCAGAATTTATTTAAGATAAATAAATAAATAAATAAATAAATAAATAAATAAATAAATAAATAAATAAATAAATAAATAAATAAATAAATAAATAAATAAATAAATAAATAAATAAATATATATAAAGAACAGTCTAACAATATGAAATATGCCTTAAAATGGATTTGATAAATAATGTATAGTTAAAGTGAAACAGAATACTACAGTAAAACTCATCTTCAATGGAAATGCAAGGGACCAGGAAAAATTCCCACCAAAGACAGTTTCCACTTAAGAAGGTGTAGTAGAAAATGGTTACATTCTCTGTTTATTCACATCAACAATTATCTGAATACACTAAACATTACTTGCCTTACTGGTACAGTACTGTATTTTACATTTTCCAGCAGTGAGAATTTTCTGAATTGCAGTGGTCTTACCCTTGATTGCATGAATCATCTCCTCCTCCTCCAAAGATCATAGTTATTTATAGAGTACTATATGGAAAGGACTGTCCAGGTGGCCCAGTCATTCGAAGGAAATACCCAGCAGTTAATTCTCAAAACAAAGAAACTGAGAAAGGAGCAGTGTACTGTACTATATACAGCAGTGGCATCGCAAGCTTACAATTTTTGGGTTGTTCACACAGAGCTGACAGTAGATTTAAAAAAATTCCAATGCATAAGCCTAAGTTGTTCCTCAGTCGGTCAATACTTTAACAGGAGCTTAGTTAGCCTATACTGTGTCGCCTCTTTGGTTCATTAAGCAATATTATGTTACATGTGCGACTCAACAGTGCCATGCGGTTAGTCAACCACTCCGGGGTTACAGCTCTGTGCATTAACCGTTGGCACAGACTATGCAGTACGTGCTGCCATCTTTGGGATTTGAGAAGAATTTTTAGAAGGCATTGGAAGCAGGTCAGCGCTCCGTAATCCACTACCTGCTTGATACGAAGCAGCCATTGGATGCATATCGAGTAGGCAGTGCCAACAACACAAAGAAAACTGTGATCATATTCGCCATACCCACAGAATTAACCCTTCAAGCCCTGGCTATGCAATAAGCTGAAACTTGTAGTTAAAAACAGGGTTGTGATCGGCCGGCGTGGCGCGTGATTCAAATGGAAACTGAAAGTGAATCGACACTTACAACTTTGTAAATATGGTCTCAACTTACAGAAATCTTGTTCTCGTCATTAAATATTGTGTACATTTCAAGAGTTTTGGGATTACCAAGGTCTTCACGTGCTCCAATATACAGTATCTGGCCCTGCTACACAGGCCATTAGAATGTACAGGATGGCTAAAATATTGCTGAACGATTCACGAGGACGAAATTTTCTGTTTAAGGGTATATTTTGAGGCTTCCATTTCTGCTTATTTCAGGGTGGTTTGCATTATATTTTATGTCCAAGTCAAGGGAATGGGATAATTTTCTGTAAAACGCAAGCTTCCACTTAACAGAGGGTCCAATTAAGACAGGTTTTACTGTATTATAAATACTTTTTAAAAGGTGATAAAAGTGTATACAATACAGAGAGAGTAAATGACCAAGTCTTCCAATGAAGACTCCTTTAATGAGGGTGACAGGATTACCATTATGGGATACATCAACTTTTATTCATTCATTCATTCATTCATTCATTCATTCATTCAATCATCTCCACTTACTTGATGAGTAAAGTACCAATTAAAGTACTAATTGGTCGGAATTAGTTTCTTTTAATACCAATAGTCAATACGGATGAATGTTACGTTTTTATTTTTCTAGAACAATTTTTGAAAACAATTCAAATTTCATTCCAAAATATCCCAAATTCATCCTAAACAACCAGTTAATTTTACAAACACTATTATAAAGAAAATTTGAACAGTTCATATCCTCACCTGGATGTCAACTTATTTGACTCATATTTCAGGGAGAGGTACAAATATTTTCCTTGTTTATATTCAAAACTCTGTCCATCATCTATGTAGAGTGTACCAGATGCTGAACCCTGAAAAGAACCACACATAAATATCTGTCGAAGAGATATCTAGATATATCTACTTATTTAGAATCAAAATGCCATAATACATACATTTCTATTCAGGGCCACAGTTAGAGTGTAAGGATCATTGTCTGATAAAGATGAAGCACGACGCATCCTCTCCTTCCTTGGAATAATACTTCCTCCTCTTTGGTATACAGGGATCTGTAAAAATTTATAAATCGTAACAAAGAAAAATATTTGTTTTCTACTGTTGCTACAATAAAAAAATTTATCTAGAAATTTCAAACAACATGGAAAAATATACAGGTTAAATTGTCAAAAGCGGTATAGTCTGGAGTAGGTTCCGTTTTCTGAACACTAGTATCTTCAATGAATTTTAAATAAAGGGTAACATTTAATCAGCCAATCAATACTATTGATTATTACTAATACATGTTCTGCCCTATTTTAAAGGCTTCTTTAGTGTGCTGGATTCATTAGAACAATGTTATAAACAATTCAAGAAATGAAAGAAACAAGTGCAAATCAGTACATATATATAAAGAGATAGGATCATTGAAAGGAACACAAAACAGGGTAAACATAATGACAGGTCAATGTGGGAAAAGGAAGAAAAAGAAAGAAAACACAAAAGGACCTGAATTTATTTTCTCTGGACTAAATTTAGCAGGCCGTAGTACATAAGAGAAGCTTAGTATATCTATCAATGCACAAGAAAATGTAGTTTTTTTTTTCATACATACAATACCACAGAGCGTGAAATAAAGGTCAGAAGTCAAAGAACTTACAACTTATAAGGTGCCAACCAGTGAAGTGGATTATTAGTAAACAGTGAAATTTTGGCAAAAACCTACCTTTTTCCTTAACACACACACATGCTTGAGATTTAGGGGTTTTTTTGTGGCCAATTAGGTTCAAACAAGCCCACCTGGTGACCAGGGTCATTAAGGTCTCCATGGCTAGCCAGTTCTCGAGTCCCAATGGTGGAAAAAATATACACCATCAAAATGTTGGCCGGCAGGGTAGAAGAGTTGGTGGTATACAAATTCTGATCACTGGATTGCATGCCTGTATTTAATTCCAAACCTCTCCAGTGTTCATACGGAGTGAGGGCATACAATACTGTTCATTATTCATCAGATCAGGTCACTAAGCCTTGAGTGGGTGTTATTTGATAGGAGTAGGCTATGTGCCAAAATTGAGTTTCACCCTCACCATCCTACACCCACCCATAGGAGTCAAATAGAAAGACCTCTCAAACATGTTCTCGGACACTCCTGACAATAAATACATACATACATACATACATACATACATACATACATAAACAAAAAGAAAGTCTAAATAAAGGTGTTGTTTTATAGTGCATACTTCTTAATTTTTCCCTTTATACATTCACGTCTTTACTATTTTTCTCAATAGCCTGTTCTTCTACATTTCAAGATAACAACCCTTTCCTGTTCCTGTCATCGAAAGTCCAGGGATGAACGACACAGTAGGGAAGTATCTGAAGCAAACCCATTCTCATTCAATCCTAATACTCCAGCTTTAATCAAAATAGCAATGGCACATCTCCTCTACCAGCAACCAGTTCGTCCTTTGGCTTGCAAGTATTCAGAATAAGTTGTGTGCATAACTTGAACGGTGTAATGCCAAAAATTAAATCACCAAAAGTCTTTATAATTCATCAGTGGCTTAACACTTTCCCGTCTATGCCTGAATAATAATAATAATAATAATAATAATAATAATAATAATAATAATAATAATAATAATAATAATAATAATAATAGATTGGACTGACCAGCAGGAGTTTTTTAAAGCCATAAAAGATGAGATTCTCTGCTATAAGTGATGACTTTTTTTCACTACTTGCTTTAAGTCGCACAGACACCGATAGGTTTTATTACATTACGCATTATGCTAACATTAAACAGTCCCAACATTTGCCTGGTGTGAAAATTGAAAACCAAAGAAAACCATCTTCAGGGCTGATGACAGTGGGGTTCGAACTCCCTATCACCTGAATAATGGCCGCACTTAAGCGACTACAGCTATCAAACTGTAGCGATGACTGAGTATGGTCACTTATTTTCTTCCATAGACCAGGATTTTAACATAATACACACAGCAAATAAAGGTGCTTTACTGAATATATATGAAAATATCCATATACATCTTGACCAAAGGAACAATAGTAACTTTAATCTTGATGAAGTTTCAGAAAAAAGTAAACAACCTTTTGGGGTAAAATAATCAAAATACACGGTGTTTCAAAAAGAATATATGTATTTATATATATAAATGATATCTCACCTTGTGGAGTGTGACAGGGATCATTTGTGAAGCACCACCTTCAAACTTTTGATACGTATCAACATCATACCAAACTTCATTTTGTCCTGGAAAATATACAATTACATCTCTTGCTCCAGATTCCATAACGGGATGGATCAACAAATTTTCACCTGAAATAAGAAACATATTTTGGTTTGCAAAGTGTGAAACCTGTTCTACATTAAGCATTATGCTAACATTAAAAATTGAAAGACTGAGTAGAAAAGATTAAGACAAGAATCCAGCACAAAATATGCAGTGTAGTTCTTTAACATACTGTTACCTAAATGTGTCACTATATGAAAAGAGACCATAGTTTTATGCTGTAATTTGAAAGCTATATAATCATCAATGTCATTCGAGCCAGCTGAATATAGTAATGTACGAGCAGTTTGACTATCTCAAACACAGTGAACAGTCAATAACTTGTGAATATACACATACAACCTTGGAAAAAAACTCTGCAGTGATTGTTTTTATGGGTGATGGTGGTGGTGGTGGTGATTGTTTTAAGAAGAAGTACAACTAGGCAACCATCCTCTATTAACAATAATCAGAGGGGAAAAAATGGAAGGGGTCTGACACTTCAAATAATGAAGGTATCAACCAAAGAAAGACAAGGCCTGCAAAGGGCATGAAAATGAAAGACTCCCTAAGCCTCAAATACTTTAATACCGTCAGGGTCGGAAAAGAAAAGAACAAGAGTTGACAAAGGGAGGCTGATAGGATAGATGAAAGTGGGGAGCCTTGCACAAGTGGAAACAATGCCAGGACTCACGAGGGGAACCCACCAAGTGTAACAATTCAATTTCCTAGAAACTTCGCTCAGCGAAAGAGGGGTCGAAATAAGCAAACACGTTTCCGGTTATCCATAGACACTTGACTGATTCCAAGAAAAGGGCGGTCGAATTATCTGACGTGCTTAACGTGCCTTTTAGAGCATAACAAATTCAACTGACGTGGTGACCTACAAGATCTTCAGACCATAATCTACTGGACCACACTGGTGGGGGAATGTAAAACAAAGTATACTGAATAGAAGTCGATACTTAGGATGACCTCCAGTAATCTATGTTTTCAAGCAACAAAGGATATTCAGAATAACCCTGGTGTCTTGGCTCAAGCATGTCACAACTGGATTCGGAAATCTGGAGCCTCTCCATTCTTGTCCAAGGTGGGCATTTCGAACAGTTGTTCGGAGATGCTGTATGGTAAGTTTGGCCATGTACATGCAGTCTTGTGTTTCTCTGATGTGTTAAGGTTTATATCCCGTGTTTACACACAAATTGCTTGTCACATTTCTCCCTTGCTTTTGAAGCATATCTGGTTCTAACTGCTGACACATCATCTGCTCTGTTTATCTGCTGCTGGCTTACTGTACATACAGCAGCGAACTACTGCGAGCGATGCTGCCGGCTGCCACGTAATGTTTCTCCTTTTTCCTAAACCATAGAATTTTTACCATAATTTTTTTTTGGCTTGTTCTGACATAGGGAATCGTTTTGTGGTCAAATATCAACCACTGTATAAACTGTCTAGAAATGAAAAAATGGAAAGATTCCATAACAACTAACATCTTGTCATATACCCATACTGGGAAGAGGAAAGTAATAAGTCTGATGGAACTATTGTCCAAGTGCAGCAAAAGTAATGGCTGTCAGTCTGCCATCAATCTGCCAGCTTGTTCCAAAATTCAGACAAATACAGTCGAAACTGGTTAAGGTGTCCACCTCTAGCATGTTTCCCTGGCTATTGCATCATTCCAAAGTCCCAGTCCATGTCCTATTGAATACACATTTTAAAAACCTGGATAGCACATTTACGTCACTCTTTAGTACGTTTGTAATATTCCCACCATAAGAAATTTAAATTAGCATTCCCGGCCACGTTACGCACATGATGAGCCAGCAGTGACTGGCCTAGGTGAGGATTTGGTAGAGAACTTAATTTCATGGCCCTAGCATGTTGGCCTACAGCTGCAAGGAGCGTCAGTCACAAACGAAGAGGTGTTTTATATGACACAAATAAAAAGACAGCAGGTTCATCTAATAGGTCATATACTTAAAAGACAGTTTACAAATGATGAAAAATTAAAGTTATTTAGAAAGCGGATGCTAATCCACACATGAAACGTGTGCAAGTAGCCCAGATGTTGGACATTTCTACAATAACTTTAAACATAATTGTAAGAGAAGTGTATAATTCACATCTCTAAAAACTTTTTCCTTGATGTTTTGCTATGTTGGTGTTCTTAAAATTTATTTCATTATTTACTTCATTAATTATAATTGTAAACACTTGTTTCTTAGTTTTCATTGTAATCATTTTTACGTTCAAACCTAACCTTAAAGTTAACAGCATAATTGTTTTTCATTTTTTAGCATGTTCCCTCTTTAGGCAGTTCCTTTTTTATGGTTCACACAAAAATGTCATAACCAGTTTTGACTGTATGACCATATTTTTACAGATTTTACCTTTCCTCATGAATATGATAAACATTTTGAAAGAAGTAAAAATCAGAATGGGTCAAAGTAGAGAAATGATGTGGAAGAGAGAGTTAATGAAGTATAAAGCATTAACTGGAGTAGCTAAATGGAAGCATATACAGTAGAATCTCGATTCTCCATTTTTGGAGGGACCAAGAAAAAAAGAAAAAAAAATGTACAACATGAGACAATGGAAAATCCAGGAATGAATTAAAACCATAAAAAAAAAGTATAATTATAATCTTACAAACACTCCTAAACCTAAACATCTCTAATGGACCTTCGCCTACCAAGCGACCGTTGCTAAGCTAGAAGGTTTGCAGATTACGAGGTAATGCATGATCAGTGCGACTAATTCTCTCAGCTGTTATTCTCGGTTCTCTAGACGGGGGTGGCCATCTCACCATTAGATAGCTCCTCAGTTAAAGGTAATCACGTAGGCTGAGTGGAACTGGAACCTAAATCCAGGTAAAAAATGCCTGATCTGCCCGAGAATCAAACCCACAGCCTCCAGATGAGAGGCAGGCAAGCTACACCGCGGGGCTGGCTTAAAAAATTATGTGGGCTGATGACCTTCAATGTTAGGCCCCTTAAACAACAAGCAAGCAAAAAAATTACGCAAATTAAAAATCTTGATACCTTATATTCAGTTTTACCGGGGAAACATTTTTCATGTCAGCAAATTTGGTCAGCCAAACTCACTGAAAAATCTTAATGACGACAAGCCAAACAACAATCAACCACAAGTAGTTTTTAAATTCTCTAATCTAATAAAATACAGCACATCAGACAAAAAAGCACCCAACATTACGGCAAAATCCCTCATTTTATTTTTATTTTCCATTGTAATTTGGTCATGGGTATACAGTTCGTAGTAAGTTTATGGAAATAATGTACTGCGTAAATTAGGCCTTCATCGACATTTAAAGGTTATGTTTATGTATAATATAACTATTTATAATAGTTTATTTAAATCCGCCTTGATCAATACACTCATTAAAAGAAAGAAACATTATTAATTAAACCATACATGTTTCGGGAAATCTCAACCATTCCCTTCATCAGTGGTTAGATCAAAGAATAACACAATATGACACAATCTTTTGTTTTACAATTTGAAGGAGTATTGTGTCCCAATACATCATATCAAAGAGTAAAGAGAACTTACAAAATATTATAAAAATGATCAATACATACAATTTTGGTTGAACTGAATGAGAACACTATACAAATTTAGGATCTTCAAGTTTTTCTTCTTTTCTTCTTCTTTTTGTTCCTTAAATGATTATATGCTAGCCTAAACAGTGGGTTATCTTCTGTACTTTTCTCATTTAAACTTGATTCAGAATTACATTTTTGTGTAAGGTAAATTTCTAAATTTTCCAAAACATTCATCAGTTTTCCCTTTTTGGTCGAATGTAATAATTTCATGTCATTGGAAATGTCTGTAAATTTATGATTCATTTCAACCATATGTTCACCCATTGCCGAATATATTTTATGTTTGACCGCATTAACGTGTTCTTTGTACCTTATAACCAAACTTCTTCCGGACTGTCCTATGTATCGTTGTTTACATGTTTGGCATGTTAATTTGTAAATTCCTGATTTATTAAACATACATTTATTCTCTATTTTATCTGAATTGAAAATTATCTTAGTATTATTATCCGTTTTGTATGTACGTATACACTAGATTCTCGAAAGTTCTCGAATGCATTATATTCAATTCTGTCAGTCACTAATCACAGGCAAATTAAAGAGAAAAAAATATTTTTAAAGACTCCTAATATTTCCATTATTTGTGAACTTTAGCTCAGCTGGAAAGCATTTTTGCTGCACAAGCCATTAGAAGTGGGAAATGATACAAACTTTTTAAATGTTATGCTGCGCAAATAAAACTAATGCGGTTTTTATGACATTTTAACATAAAAAACGTAAACGTAAAATTCCCCGCCTTATATTAGGACCAAATCAGTAACAGGCAATCCCACGACCTCCCAAGGCTTTATGTATGTAAGGTGCAACATCTGTTCTGGTCTCAAGAATATAGTCATATCCAATAATTTTAAAATGCTAGATTCAAGTGTTAAGGGGCAATTTCGATTCATGTCTGAAAGCCCAGTGACTATACAGTGCCCTGAGGTAAGCACTGAAAACACATTCAGCGATATACTACAAAAAAGTAAAAAATAAGCATCTAAGCCTGGACTACGAACATTTGACGAAACTCGTTCAGTCTTCAGGTAGAGCAGTCGAAATGCGCTGTTTCCTTCGAATTGTTGTGGCTACTTTCTGCTTTATGATTTCCAAGAATTCCCTAAACAATACCAGTTAAATGCGATGCTAAGACCTTATGCAAGTTTGCTGCCAATCGCTTTTCCAGTACTTGCTCTAATTATCAAAGTGACAGGACGTTAACACGAAGATCCATAGGTACGCCATAGCCGTCCTTTCAAGAGATACTGTTCCTTGAAAAACGCTTGATTGAGGACTTAGTGTTGATGAGTCAGAAATTTCTGGACGGTTGATCCGGGAAATAGTTTCTTCGAGAAACGGATAAGGCAGGAATTTTACAACATGATTTAATTAGAATGCTCATGGGACCACATGATTTGAATGAATAATCCTGGAAAACTTAGTTTCCGGGAATGGATAATCGAAGTTCTGCTCTATACAGTGCCAAATGCATAAGATCACAGTAAGATCAACTAGTACATACCTAAAAGATATTCATCTTCAATGGCAAATGTTGCTACTTCTGATGGATAATGGACCCATAAGGGTCGCATTACTGGCTGTCCAGTACGTTCATGTTCATAAAATAACGTGTACCACAGAGGCAGTAAAGCATACCGCTTACGGATGGCCTCTCTCACTATCAAAGTAGTCTCCTCATTATACAACCATGGCTCACGTCTCTTTGTATCGATGTGGGAATGAGCTCGGAAAAATGGTTGGAAAGCACCAGCCTGGAATATGAAGAAACTAGAATTGGTGAGCACAAAGTATATAAAAATGCTTTTCATAATACAAAAGTTAAATGAAACAAAAGTAATTTAAATTTTCACTCACCTGATACCATCTTGTAAATAATTCAGAATCTGGTGTACTGAAGAAACCACCAACATCAGCTCCACAGAATGAAATCCCTGTCACAGCCATAGACAGGCACATAGGAATAGTGATTTTTAAATGACCCCACTCTGCAGTATTGTCACCGGTCCACACAGCAGCAAATCGCTGAGAGCCAGCAAAAAACGAGCGAGTTAAGATGAAGGGACGCAATTTCCCCTGAGATCTTCGCATCAGTCCATCAAAAGTTGTAAGAGTCTGAAAATAAAGTTCTAAATTAAGTTACCTTCAGAACAACTAAGGATGTGGCTGGTCTTCAAGCACATACAACTCAGCATTAAGCTATCTGAAGTGCACTTTCTATTACAATTTTATTATTTTGAAAAATTCTGAAAAGAATAATAATGATCTGTCCACGTTTATGTTTTGGTATGCTGTATAGCAATAATGTATGAAGAAGCACCAAAGAATAGCTGTAATTTACGAAGTAGGAAAATTCCGGAACTTGGTGTATATTACCTTACTATTAATGATTTAAATCAAAGATGTACAATCAGTAATTCCCTTAGACCCGCTTGAATAAAACATCTGATCTGAGTTTAATGAGGAAAAATGGCCGCCAGTCAAGTTGAACTTCGATTTTCCATTGTATAAACGCTAATCTAAGATCATCTCTTCTTTATCTAAGTTCAGATTTGACTGCCAAACATTCATCGGTTAATCTCCTTGAACCTGGATCATCATTATTCATACTAAACATTGAACTAGACCTGACACCTTGAATATCTCTAATGCTAGTAGTTAAATAGTATTGCTAAAAATTGCTGGATATTTTGTATTTCACAAGTGACAAATAATTAAAGTTTTGGTATTTCCACCTATTCAATACAAATTTTAATGCTGTATTCAACTACAACATTTATATAATTATACAGAACTAGTTTTGACACATAATAGTGTCATCCTCAGCTGTAATTGAAAAATAGGCATACATACAATTGATAATAAAACTTAAAGTAAAGGATGTGGAAAGACTATTTAAAACTGATTTGAAAATATTAACTCATTAAAAGCATTTATAACAAGTTTGAACTTTCTACGGACGCTTCCGATGTCGCCGTTGGCACTGTTTTGCAACAAACAGTGCAGGGTGAAACTCGCCCTATTGCTTATTTTAGTCACTTATTGTCATCTGTGGAGCGTAAATATTCTGTATATGAATGGGAAGCACTTGCTTTAATCCTCTCAACTGAACATTTTGCGGAGTATCTCGATCATCTAGAGTTTATTGTGAGCACTTATAACCAAGCTCTTTCTTGGTTACATAATAATGCCCCAAAAATTGGACGCACGGATCGTTGGCTGCTTCGTTTGTCACGTTTTAAATTCTCTCTGAAATTTGTCTCTGGTTTCCAAAATTCCGTACCTGACGCATTATCCCGCCTCTTTGAAGATCATCTTAATAATTCTGAGATAAACCACCTTCCCGTTGCTACTGTAAATTCTGTTTCTTCTCTCATAAATTTCCCTTTGTTTTTTCAGTCACGTCAAGACCATCAAAACCTTGATCCATACAGTCAACAATTGAAAAACTATATGTAAAAGATCTCTGGTGACACATTTGGTGTTTACCCGACAAAATTAATTAAATCTCAGCCATAGACGCCCAAGAGAGTTTTGGTTTACTCGGTCTGCCATCTAGTGGACCTAGAGTAAAACGGAACATCGAAATTAACGAGCAGACAGCCATATGGCGTCAAATTGAAATGTCTTGCACACGGTAGCTGAGGTCATACGATTATTATTATTATTATTATTATTATTATTATTACTTCTCATAATTATTCTGGTCCCTTTTGTATTGTAAATCAACTCATTGTCTTCAAGCCTACCCCTCGGGCTACTCCTCATCTGGTTCTTCCTTCCACCCTACGTCCCATGATATTTCAATATTTTCATGGGTCCTCTACTGGTTGACATTTTGGCGTGGCGAAACCTTATTCTCGCATTGCCTTTCAGTGTTATTGGTCTCAAACGCGAAAGGATGTTTTCTCTTGGGTCCGATCTTGTGACTTATGTCAAAAGCATAAGCCCCCAAATCGTCAACCTTTTGGGACATATGCAGCCTCCCCCGCTACTTACCCGGCCGAGAAATTCTACATTGATATTGTCGGTCCTTTGGTTAAATCTTCCAAATCGAACTCCTACATATTTACCTTATTGGATGGTTTTTCGAAATTTCTCGTACGACCATTACGGAATATTTCTTCTCAGATTATTAATTTACTAACTAATCAAGTTTTTCCTCTTATTGGCATTCCTAAAATTTTGGTCTCTGACAATGCCGCTATTTTTACTTCAAAAGTTTTTTATAACTTTTGTTTTCCCTATGAAATCAAAAAAGTCTGTACCTCACCTTATCACCCTCAGGCAAATGTTGTTGAGCGTTACCACCGGAATCTTAAATCTTTTCTTTCCATTTTTCATTCCCAAGATCAAAAATCATGGAATACTGAACTTCCTTACTTTTGTTTAGCTTTAAATGCTACTGTTAATGATTCTACCTCCTTTTCTCTGGCCAAGCTATTCTCGGGAAGAGATCTTCATACTCCTCTATCTTTAAATTGGAATTTGCCCTCTTTATTGCATACCCCTCCTCATCTGCTTACTGACTGCCTATTACAAGAAGCTCTTCGTAATTTACATCATGCAAGAGATCTTCACAGGAAAACATGTAATTCCCGCCTCCGTCCTCCCAACTTCAAAATCTTTGATAAAGTTTTGTTTAAAAACCACCCCATTAGTTCTACCCAACATCACATTTCAGCTAAGCTTTCCCCTCTTTGGATCGGTCCATACCGTATCCTTTCTTTCCCTTCTGTTACTGCTCATTTACAGTCTATTTCTAACCCTCAGGATATTCGTAAGGCTCACTTTTCGGAACTTTTCTTCTTGAATCCCTTTTTTTCTTTTCTGTCCTCGGGTACTGAGGGAGAGTTCCTTCAAAATTTGTTTTATGGTAGTTATGCTTACGTCATATCTACACCGATTACTCTGGTCCTCATGTTTGAGCATTTGCATTTTGCTTTGTGTTTTAGCTCACCCAATCCCTTTCTCCTCCACCCACACATACTTGATGTCAGACTCTCCCATACCCTTTTTTTAATTGTACTTTTTCACGTGGAGTCTCTTTTTCCCTTTTTACTAATTTTCATGGGAAATTCTCCATATATTTATTTTGGCCACTTTTTTAAAATGTAATTTAATTCGGTCCGGATCACTTCTCTTGTTGTCCCTCCCCCTTTTTTTTCTCTTCCCCTTTCTCTTTCCCTTTTCCCTATTCTCCCTGCTTTGCTTGTTTCTTTGTTTTCCAAACTTCTACTGTTCCTTTGTTTCCAATACTGCGCTTCTTCTCGCTGCCGATCGACGATTCCTGAGAAGGCGCCGCTCATGGACAGCGCTGTTGGTTCGCCGACCTGCTTTCGCCCATCCTTCGGATTCCGCTCGGTGGCAGGAATATGTAACGTGCTCCTGCCATAACCTCTGTATCTACGTTTCCACGACTTTCTGGAATAATCTTTGCATCTACATCTCTACATACTCCGGCAATATCTTCGTATCTACGCTTCTACTGCATCTGTTTTCTACTTTAATTATTCTAACCTGCTTTTGTCATCTACGTTTATATATATTAATGGTTTAATCATATTTTGTGCTCGCCCATCTCTTCCCTCCTGTGGCTCACTGCATACTGACTGCCACTCTGTCTACATTCTACTGCCTACGTTATCTGCTACGTCACTTAAAATTTCTCGAAGTTACTAGTCTTCGCTTCCTTGCGTATATATAATGCACAGCCTTGCTCATCTCACCAGCCTGGCATCAGCTTGTATACAGTGTGTGTGAGTGGAGGGGCCACTGACCTTGTGCGGCTTGATGTACAAAGCGCACATCTTTTCCGTCCAACTGGAAACATTGTATAGTCGGACACTGGGTGAGCTAATACTTCACTTGATATTTTGTAAAAACTAAGCCCTTCAGGCGTCCTGACTGTTTATTCATTCTACTTATTGAAGGCCTTATTTTTTGCCTTCACCGTTTCGATTTTCTCCGCACTAAAATTTTCACGTCATGAAATGAAGATGAAAAGCTTTCATTTGGACTTTTTCAAATCCCATATTAAACTGTGTGTGTAATACTAAGTCAATTATTTAATACAGTGGAACTTCGATTCTCAGTGTTTGGAGGGACTGCAGAAAAAAACGTACAACATGAGAAAACGGAAAATCTGGGAACGAATGAACCATCAACAATTTGGCTAAACATTACAAAAATGAACTATGTATACTTATAATCTTACAAACACCCCTAAACCAAACCAAACTACATCCCCAATGGGCCTTCCGCCTACCAAGTGACCGCCCTCGGTCCGAAGGCCTCCAGATTATTGTCAGTGTGACGAATCATCTCAGCCAATATTCCTGGCTCTCTAGACCGGGGTCGCCATATCACCAGTAATAGCTCCTCAATTAAAGGTAATCGTAGAATGAGTGAACCTGGAACCAGCCCTCATATCTAGGTAAAAATGCCTGACCTGGCCAGTAATCGAACCTGGGCCCTCCGGGTGAGAGGCAGGCAAATTAGACCGCGGGGCTGGCTTCAAACGTTTATTACTGGTACGCGACTTAATCTCAAAACTTTACATTGAATTTTACCAGGGAAACTTTGTCATTTTCCTCTGAAAATTTCGTCATATTCCTTTGAAAACTTCTTTCAGTTCGGCAACTTTGAACAGCCAAACTCTTCGAAAAATCTAATACCCATAACGCCAAGCCAAACAACAATCGACCACAAGTAGTTTTTCATTCTCTAATCTAATAAAATAAAGCACATTAGGTACAAAAGCGTTCAACATGATGGCAAAATCTCTTTTTTTTTTTAAATCTTCCATTGTAATTTGGTCACCGGTTTACTGTTCCTAGCCAGTTTATGGAAATCTTGAACCGCGTAAATTAGGCCTGGGCTACATCGACTTTTAAAGGTTATGTTGAACGCGAGAATATGGTTTCGAAAGTATCAATCCTCAAGTTCTCGAATGCATTATATTTAGTTCTGCCCATCACTAATCACAATCAAATTGGAAAGAGAAAAAATATCATTAACACTTCCGAAATTATGATTATTCGCGACCTTGAACTCAGCTGGAAAGCGCGCTCGCTGTGCGAGTCTGTACGAGTGCGAGATACAAAGTTTTTAAATGTAACGGGCGCAAATAAAACGACTGCGGCTTTTATAACATTTTAACACAAAAACGTGAAATTCCCAGTCTTATATTAGGACCAAAACAGTAATAGGCAATCCCAAAACCTCCCATGGCTTTATGTACGTATGTAAGGTGCAACATCTGTTCTGTTCTCGATAACAATCGTATTCGATAATATTAAAATACTAAATTTGTGTTACTTAACCTTTACCACTCGTCTGTCGGGTGAGGCCCGACATTACGATATTAACGTTCCGGTCACATGTCGGGGGAGACCCGACATGGCATTTTATCGTCCACCGCTCGTTTGCCGTCTCTTAGCCAACAAAATACACGATGACATACACTGCCATTTTTTGGTTCCGTGTGGAACTTTGTAGAATCCAGATACCATTCGACAGTCAGTCAAAAATCCATTATTTAGATGGCAGTGTAGCAGTCAGCTGTCAAATCATGCACATGAAAGCTCGAGCGATAGTAAACAAACATGGCCGCCATGTGCTCTTCTAGTCATATATATGTTGTATATGTCAGGCAACACCCGAAACCTCAGTATTTTCGCACCTCTGCTCCTAATGAATGTATCTAATAGCATTTCACGATGCCTAAAAGTGAACTGACGATGGTCGGTTTGTGTACCGTAACCAACATGTACCTGATGCTGACGGCTGGCACAATTATAAATCAACACATTCAGATGTCAAGAAATTGCCGTTTACAGTGGTTTCAGCCTACAAACTACCGCGAGGTATGAAAACAGAGACTGAACAGAGTTTTTCAATTGCTTTTTAGTGATAATTTGTACACTAAATTATTAACGAAACCAATCGGTATGCGATAACAGTAGTAATAATAATAATAATAATAAAAATGCAAAATAATTCGTCTTAAATTCCACATATTGCTTTTATTTGCTCAAGTATAGCTTGCTGTAAACGTGTATAGCCTAACTACATCATTTAAAACCAAGTGCTATCTCCAAAATCGTGAAAGATTAATGCAGGTCATATAAGATAAAAATGTACATTTAAAATACGAGTACTAGAGGAAACACAGAGAACTTTAATTCGAGGGGTAAGGGTTAAGAAGGAGCAGTTTTGATTGTTGCCTGAAAGCTCAGCGACTATACAGTGCCCTGAGGGAAATGCCTAAAACCTGTTCGGCGACACACTAAAAAACACCACCATCTAACCCTGGACATAATGTAGACGTTTTGCAAGTACGAACATTTGACAAAACTCGTTCCGTCTTCAAATAGAGCTGTCGAAATGCGCTCTGTCTCATTCCAATTGTCGAGGGCACTCTCTGCTTTATGATTTCTGAGGATTCTCTAAACAATTCTACCCGAATGCGATGCTAAGATGATCCCTTATGCAAGTTCACTGCCGATCACTTTTCCAGTACAGTACCGGTACTTGTTCAAATTACCACAATGACGGGACATCAACACCAAGATCCATTTTGCAGCCCTCCTTTCGTGAGATACAGTTTCTTGGAAAACGCGTGATCGAGGATTTAGCATTGATGGGACTGAAATTTTTGGACGGTTGATCCGGGAAATAGTTTCTTCAAGAAACGGATAATGTGCGATTTTTACAACGTGATTGAATTAGGATGCTTGCGGGACCACATAATTTGAATGAATAATACAGGAAAACGTAGTTTCCGGGAACGTATAATCGAGGTTCTACTGTATATCTCATTATCTGAGTTGTTGAATGATGGTCCTTTTCTTTATTCTGGTACCTACCACGGAAACCTCTCCTATTCCCCCCCAGTGTTGCTCCCTATCACTCTGCTCGTTGCTATTTTGTTCACGTAAAATCTTGGTCTGATCAACCTTGTTAGAAGAATTGGTGATATATCATCACCACTGATTTTGAATCGTCCTATTTTCTAACAGTGCCGATGGAAATACCCCCAGGACATGGAGAGGCCCACATATGGTGAACTATGAGAGTTGCAAGCAGGGGTATACCTACTCGAAAATTTCCCAATACTGAAATGTTCAAAACGTGGCCCATGGTGGCTGATTACATGACAGTGTTAATGAAAAAAGGACACATTCATTTCAATGTTACCAGTAACAAGAACAAATATTAACTTTTTTCGTGATTAGATTCTCAGTGACTCATTTTGTCGCTGTTTACCTGCACGTTCTGATACCGGTGTACCCCTGTTTGCAAGGCTTTGAAAGCCGTACTAGTAGACAAGTGCACGCGGCGCCAGTATTTCCTGGCGATGTTCCCGACAAGCAATAACTTACAGCCTTATGTATTTCAAATGAGAACTCATAATTTCACGAGTGAAGGTTGTACAGTGTCTCATGACCACTTTGACAAACTACAAATCGTGGTGCTTTTCTTTGGGACTTTTTTCCAGTTCTCGAATCAAGTAATCCTGGCAAGGGTGCTATACACTGGAACCATACTCTAATTACCATGCATCATACGTATGCCGGTATTATTTATCTATAAGTTTGATTTGGACTCTTAATTATTTCAATGTATATATGCGATTATTACGTGCACCTTATACTTGTATCAAATAAATTTAGTTATAAATTATTTTTGAGTAATACAAATACTGGTATTAAAAATTCTTCGAGTGCACTGTATAATACATTTTGGCAATTCAAATTATATGGCACTTACAATTTTTCCTATTACCGTACTTGCTCGCATATAACTTGCCAATGCGTGTATCTTGCACTCCATTTTTAACATTTGAAATTGCAGGAAATAAAATCCCCACACATAACTCCCATTAATATCTGACGATACAAAGCCATACGGTACATATACGAAATAAAGTTTGGGTATTTCGTGGATGTGCCTACATTAAATATTGGAACTGTACCAATTGCTGTTACGGTACTTTGTACGTGATAGTACACGAAGAAGCTGCATTTCTTCCTACCTGCAGAACGGTTGAGGCTAGCTGTTGTACCAAAAATACCTAACTAGCAAACCCTCGCTTCATGCCTACAGCCCTTAGATGTTTCAGTCAACAAGCCCTTCAAGGACAATGTGCGTAAATTGTACGCCGAATGGGTGGCAGGAGGGGAGCATGAGCTGATGCCAGCAGCCAAAATAAAGAGGCCGTCAGTTGAACTCGTGTGTGAAGAATTTCTTAAAGACTGGCATAGCAACTGCGTTGGACGGAAGTCAGGATGATGCAGTATGGGATGGTGACCAGAATGATGCATGCGAGAATAGCTCTGAGATTGAAGACATGTGACAATGAATAGGATTAGTATGCCAGTTGTCTTGTTCCAATAGCCTAATACAAATTTTACATTTTTTTGGGGGGGGAATACGATCTTTCGCACACAAATCCCCGCATATATCATGGACCGAAAATGTTCACACTTATATCTGGTCAAAAAAGTGCGAGTTATATGCGAGCAAATACGGTATTCCACATCTGATTGTTATGAGGACTCAACACTGTTTATTCATTTTTTAAATTTTTTTTTACAAACATCTTCTATTCCGGAGCTTCTTTATAGAAAACGCTAGATATCCTTCCCTGGGGTGGGTGAATGCAGAGTGAGGTGGCCAATGTGACACGGAAGCAGGTAACTTAGAGTTGGCCGTGAGAGAAATACGCTTTGCTGAGATCATAATCGGTACAGCGGTTGAAAGGTCTGCCCTTGCAACTTGTTCACAGTCGTCATAAAGCATACGCCGACTGGGAACTGTAGATAACACTGTACGCCAAGAGCTCCAAAAGTGGACTGATACAGACAGGATACTGGATCAACAGGAAGGCAGGTGCCAAATCCAACTCCTCCAACCCTTTACTGCTCACCAGGAGATAAATGAGAAAAATAATGTTTCCTACAGCATTAGTAATAAACATATTTAGGATGTATTGATACAGAGACATCAGCGCATTTGGTTGTCTTTGTGTTCATGGCTTCCTCCCTGCCCTCCTTCCCTTTCACACCGTTTGCAAAAGGCTTGTATGAAAATCAAGTATCAGATTAATGTTCCAAGAGTGGAGATGAATGTACAAGGCCTTTAAAATGCTGTAACGATGATCACCACAGTAATTCCCCGTACAGTTAGTTATCGGCTCTTAGACTTAGACTTTCACACAACCGCCACTAACATTTCCCTTATTTTTCACCGCATCAGAAATGTGATGTTGCAACAGAAAACCCTGTATTTAATATTAAAAAGACTGAACATTATCTTAGTTTTACACATCAAGAAGGATTGCATCAATATTGGAGTTTATAAAAAAGTGCAAGTGCACACAGCTGACTTTAATTACGAGAAAGATACTTACATGGAAAAGTCCATTGACATTGTGTATTTCACGATGTTCCCAGCCTCCATGGTGTAAGCAATCCTTGTGCATGGTTACTTCAGGTCCATTAAAAACTGAAGGTTCATTCATGTCATTCCATATATATAGATTTTCTGTGGATCCATGGTAATTCTCGAGCAAGTACCTGTTGGCATAATATTCTCGGACTTCAGGATTAAACAAGTCCAAATAGCTGGATGATCCTGG
This sequence comes from Anabrus simplex, assembly GCF_040414725.1. Taxonomy (NCBI): domain Eukaryota; kingdom Metazoa; phylum Arthropoda; class Insecta; order Orthoptera; family Tettigoniidae; genus Anabrus; species Anabrus simplex. The sequence goes on from NC_090271.1 coordinate 232,804,352, forward strand.
CCAGCACCAACCTGTTTGGATACAAATAAATCAGGAATTATTTCTATGATGTGTCACCATAGCAATCAAAATCATTACAAAGCACTCAGAAGTTCCATTACCATATATTTTCTTTAAACACTCATTCTCAGCAGGAGAAAGTAAAACTATTGATAGGTTTTAAAGTTACAATGTACTTTATACAGGAAAGTAAATTACAGTGACAAGACACAGCAACAGTTCAGACGGCCAAGATACATTTATACTTCTTCATTTGCAACTGTGGGTTAAGATTACCCCAGCTGCGTGTGTTTATGTACCTATCTGTCACGCAAATACTTAAGAGTTCACACTAATTGAAATAACACTATGAGACTAACACACAGTAACTGCATGGATCCATAAGCAATAGAACAAGGAAAACTAAGAGGAAGAAGCAACGGCAAAATTGTGTGAAATTTATAAACTAAAATTTTGGTGTAATGTTTGTAATAATTATTAACTATATAGTTGTAATGCTTAATATAGAACCAAATGTACTTCTGTATATGGTAAATTACCAAAAGTGGCACCTTATAACTGAGGATTTTTTCTCCCAGAGTTGTTAAAGTAACATACCATACTTTGTTTGTAAGCTTTATGTATTGTCAATATTTTTGAAGTTGTTATTTCTGTTAACAACAGGCATTGCTCAGAAGCTGGATTATTTTTCATGTAGAAGAAGGAGGGTAAGATATATATTATGAAAGTAATGTATTTTGATGAGTTTGTAGTGTGGAAGTATTACTTTTTTTTTACTAGTAATCATTTATTCCTATTTTTAATGGCATTATGCAGTCAATTGAAGTTGGCAGGTACGCCCTAGGCCTAATTTCAAATTTGTAAAATCAAACTTGTGGTACTAACTGCAATTGAGCAAGTGATTTGTTATGGTTCCTCCTATTTAAAGTCATTCAACTTGTCCGGTTTATACAGGTTATATTTATCTTCAGACTGAGTAATAATTATAACAAAAGTTTGCCAAAAGGCTAAGTTAAAATGTAACATGGCTGCATTGACTTATGATAAACATTTTCTTAAAACAGATAATCTTAAAATGTTTTTTGGTGGTGTTAAATTCTAAACAAGAAGTTTACAAGTTGTTCAGTTAAATTCAGTTACTGTAAAATACTCAGTTTTTTGAAAAGGGAAATTTGTGAAACAATGTGTGGGTTAATAGAGTAGGTCACAGGTTAGAAGCATTACTGCATCATTAACAGATTATGGTCCTATCTATTCTTATCTATGTGTGTTCTTGCTTGCCTTCATTACTTGGTTGTTGCCTATTACTGTGTGTAGGGCATCACTTCAACTTGGGAGTTCGAGACTGGATGTGAGCAGGTCTAGCTCTTATCACGCGCGCGTGCATGTGTGTGTGTATAAGGTATAGGTGTTACGTGATAGCAGCTGCAGTTATTTCATTTTAAAGATCTAATTGAACAATGACTTCCTCAAGATCAAGACTTTCCTAACTTCAGAAAGCAAACATATTGAACGATTTCCTTGTGGTAATTTATAATATTTATCTAAATAACTACTATAGAGAATGAAAGTGATTGTTATTATTATTATTATTGCTATTATTCAGTTATGGACAGCTGTAGTCCTGATCACTTAGCAATTTGACTTGACATAATTTTGGCAAATCTATATATATTTAATATCAGAGTCATTTGTAATTAAAAACTGGACTGTGGCAGGGAGATGGGCTTTCACCACTATTATTTGTGCTCTAGAAATGGTAATGAAAGATTGGCCGAAAAATCAAAACAAATTTTGCCTGGGTTTCGCTGATGATTTAGCATTACTAGCAGTTGACATAAAAGAAGCAAAAACCCAAATATGCACTTCAAAACATTGCAAATAATATTGGCCTCAAAATATCATTTGAAAAAAACAGAAATTATGCCCCAAAAACCAACACAACTAAAAGAAGTTATAAATGGTAATAAAATCAAAATAGGAACTCAATTTAAATATTATGGAGAAGTAATAATGCATAACCTACTGTAAATGAAAAATCTCAATCCCAACAAGAACAAATAGATTAAATAAAGCACAAAAATGAACATGGTGCCCCTACAAAAAGAAATATCTATCAATAACTGCAAAAATACAACACTACAACACAGTTATAAAACTGGAAGCTACACATGCAGCAGAAACACTTTCACCTGAATAAACAATCAAAGACTAACAGAATTCAGAAAATTGAAAGGAGGACTGGATGAACCTGCATCAACAAAAAATACCAGAAAGATGGACAGTGGCAGATAATACCTAACAAAGTTGTGTACGAAGAGCTAGAACCCATTACAGATACTATGCATAAGAGGAGACCGGGATTCTTTGGACATACATATATATTATTTTCCATTTGTTTAACGTCGCATTAAGACATCGAAGGTTTTTGGCGACAGAAGGATGGGAGATTGGGAAGGCAGCAGCCATGGCCTTCATTAAGGTACAGACCCAGCATTTGCCTGGTGTGAAAATGGGAAACCACAGAAAACCATCTTTAGGGCTGCAGACAGTGGGGTTCGAACCCACTATCTCCCAAATGCAAGCTCACAGCTGCGCGACCCTAACCGTACGGCCACTTGCTCGGTTTTGGAGATATCTATCATGAGGATGCAGGATTTGAGACTTCTGAAACAACTAGTAGAACACAATCTTGTCTCAAAAAATACCACAACAGGATGTAAATGGATCAGAGAAGTAAGAGAGGATCTGAAGGAAATAGGCCTTACAACAGAAGAAACCACAAATAAGATAAAACTGAATACAAAACTCAAGAACATACACCACCGCTTCACCCTTACGCGAAACAAACCCTCAACACGCACATTTTCAAGCGAGGAAAGGGCACGAAGATCGAAGCGTCTGAAGAAGTACTGGGAGGACCGCAAAGCCCGGACAATCCCTTCAAAGAGACCTGAACGATGGACTGACTAAAGTGATCCTATGCAGTCATAAAACAAGAAGAAAAAAATACAGTAAGAGTTTTGTCTGTACATTTCTAAAAATTAAAATAAAAAGAATGGTATTTTTGCATCGCCCATGTCTACAATAAAAAGGAAATGCAATTTTTAGTTTTCTGCCATTTATGTATGTATCTATGCATGCATGTACGTACGTGCATAACGAGAAAATGTCAGAACAGAATATAATGAAAACCAGTATGTAAAGTCGAGGAATAAGGCATATAATATATATATATATACACACAATTTTATTTTTGCTGGTTGAAAGAGTAGCTTAGGGGAAGGCCTAAAATGTAATTCTCTAATATCTTTGTTGTTAGTGGTCCTATCGATAAACATTATATAAAAGTTTTAGAGAATACGATTTTCAGTAATTGTTACATAAGTTTGTAAACGACGCGCTACAAATTTGTAACGTCACCTAGGAGGTAATGCTAATGTAAAGGAAGACTAATTATCAATAAAGTCCCAGTAATTATTTGTGCGCAGTAGAATGAAAATAAAGAGGGGCTCAGAAATAGAGGGCCGTCAGGACCGATGATATAAAGGCAAATCAAGATAAAAGGATTACAAATAACTTTTTTTTTGAACCAGCAGAAAGATAATATATACTCTAGAATGAACAATTTAGTAGAAATACTGTACAATAAAAGAAAAGGTGGCATACAAATAGACATCAATTAATTTCTGGTAAGATTGAGAAAACTGCGAATCAACAAAACGGAGATACATAACTCCACACATTCAGTAATACCACCCATTGCGACGAAAATGAAATGTACAAATACTGTAAATATAAATTAATTTAGATCATAACAATTTAAGAAGAATTGACTAAAAATTGAAAAACTGTACAGTGAGAATGGAATATACAAATAGCTTGAATTGATACTTGGTAAGATATTTGAGTGCAGATGGTAAAAAAGAAGTGTACAAATAGATACAAATAAATTTAGAGTATAACAAAGAAGATCAGACTGCAAATTAAAAGGCTGTACAGTGAGAATGGAATATACAAATAGATATTAGTAAATTTAAGATATACATTATTTCTCAAAACATGACTGATAACAGGAGTACAAACTTGAAGAACATTAATATTTTTAAAGCTTGTAGATGAATAATAGATCTTGCAAATATAATCATCAAACCTAACAGCGATGCTAAGGGTAAACATGTGCTAGATAAATGCACTAATGGATAAATATGTGATACACACGAAAAGCGTTACAAGCAGTTCCAAATACATATTTAGAAGAAATAGGTTATAAGAAAATTTAACAAAGATGTGAGACGTGAATAAAAAAAACTTAATCCAAGGGATCATAGCACATGCTTAAAATTTATAATGATCGTAACAGGTTCCAGAATAACATGTGTGTGCCTTAAAATGTGAAACATTAATATAAAACTAGTTCCAAAGGAACTACAAATCATGATAAATTTCGTAATACATCCTTGCATAAAAATGTGAAATATGACAGGTAATCTTATACAAAATACAAAGCTAGTACAACCTATAGTATAAAGGGTCAGGATGGGAGAGATAGGATACCAAAAGAACACAACGCGAAGTGTACGTCAGATGTCCAAAAATTGGGACAAATATTTCAGGTTCCCTGTGGGAATCAACATCTATATCATCTGATGGCCAGGCAGGCATCAATTTCTGGTAATGGGACAAAGTCTCTCATCGAGCATTGGCACTGCCGGTGGCTCCAAGTAGCCTACGCAGTGGCCTCCACAGTATGCACTAGACATGCGTCTTGGTGGGTGTGCTATTTACCAACTGATGAGCCCAACTTAGCACATTGGGGCGAAACGCTGGCAACTATGAATGAGTTAGCTGGAAAATTTATAATGTCCAATAAGAGACCATTTATATTGGTATTAATGTTTTGAGCGTCATAAGTTCTGGTCCCTTGTGGAAGATTTAAAGCAAACTAAGTAAAGAAAGTGGAGAGATGATGCCAATATTCAACCCAGGTTGAACTGTGCCGAGTTTGTTTTGTTTTTTCCAGATCTTATATTCTTATCTAGTGAAATAAATGTAAGTAGCTACTCCATATTTTCTTGGTCACCAGCACTGTACTACAGTGATGTCTTCGGAATATCAAGGATAACCAGTTCGGACTGAATAATTAAAAATTATTCGACTCTGATTATTAATCAAGATTTTAAAATATGAAAGGCGTTAATCATGTATTAGACATTATTTTCAGGGCTCTAATTAAGTCAATTAGCTGGTAACATTTCGGTTTCAGTAATCTCCTTTGTAAATTATATTTAACAGAGATAAATCTCATGGAAATAATATGTAAAACAAATGAGTTGGAAATTGTTTCTGGTGGCTATCCAGTAATTCTTCGGCAGCCATGTTCCTTTTGCTTGGTCATGTTATCTAGTTACCATGGGTTACAGTTGTAAACTTTAAAAGGGGTGTGGCCTCTGCTGACACTGGAGTAGGTGAGCTTTGACAATTGAGTCGTGACTGTTCTGTTTGATGTTGGGCTTGGCATTTTGAATTGAGTTGCCTGAATCTGTGTGTAATACCATTTTAATTTAATTGCTATCCTAAATTAATACTGACTTTGGGAGTTATTACCTACTTGGAGTATCATTGTGTGTTTTCTTCCTGACAACAAATTATTTTTACCTTGTGGCAATATAATATTTGCATTTCTTATCAGAACATTGGAAGTCATGGAGAGACAATTCTCGACTCTGCATAAATCTGTAACATTTCTAAGTTATTCATCCTATTCAGATTAATTGATTAGGGTGATGATGATGATCATCATCATCATTTCTTCGCTCCAGCAAGCCAGGTCTGGTTGTGTATGAGCCTCATCCACAGATGCTGCTCATATATGTGACACCAGTTCACTTCTCTAATTTCAAGGTCCTTCATTATCTGTTTTCCCCAAACATAACGAGGTCTTCCTCTTGGTCTCTTCCCAGGAACATTGTGGTCAAAGTATGTTCGAGGAGTCCTGTGAGGGTTCATTCTTTTCATGTGACCATACCATTGCAATCTCTTCACTTCTAGAGTCTCCAGCAAGCTTCTTTCCAATCCAAGCTGTTGTCGGATATCCACATTCCTTATTTTATCAATTTTTGTTTTTTGTATACAAGAACAGAGAAAGATGATAAGTTCAATTTCAATCTTCAAATAACTGATTATGTCACTTCTCGAAGACATTTATGTCCGGTATGTATAGTAATTTAACAGGGTCGACCTTATACCTTATTCATTTTTATTTTGAAAAAGTTTCAAAGTTTACTAAATTATCCATTGTAATTTTCAAATAAGTTTCCGAACTTAATTATTTGTTATAATTTTAAAAGAAGATTCAAAAGTTAATGATTATTTTTAATGGATTTTAAAATTACTAGTAATTAAAATTTTATTCTGGTATTCCGGCCTATTTCTTTTTTAAGTCAGTATAGTTGATCTGCGTTACTAATCCACCTGACCTCAGGGTCCAGTTTGTTTTAATCCATTCACGCTTCTACCTTGGGACAGTTTTGGTAAGTATTTTTCCTTCTCTCGTTGTGATTTTATTTATGCGAAGGTCCCATGTTGTCCAAATACTATCGCTACTGAATACCTTGGAGATATGCGATAAGTATTAGTTTCTACTGCACAATCCATTGTGGACAGCAACCTGTGCCAAGAAATGAAACAAATCTTATTTTACAGTGCGGGGACCTGTTTGTCAAGACCACTAAAGGTCCTAACAAGAGTGATGAATCAACTTGGCCGTGCCTTCACTCTAATACAGTACAACCTCAATGCATCGTTTCCGGAACTGTCGTTTTCCTGCATGCATCGTTCAATTTATTCAGTCCTGAACAAGTTCCATATAAACCAATATTAAATTTCCCCGCATTTATCATTCCTTAAACCATCGTTTTTCCACATTGATCGTCAAAAAATTACTAGTCCTCGGCCACGATTTTCCTGCACTGATTGTTTATGAGAATAATATACGCGAACGTTTATTTGAATTTAAAGCGTCATGGAATAGCGGTGTGATGGTATTCAGTGTACCAAACCTCCTCAGAAAACCTTTTGGACTGGTATCTACAGCATTAGAAATTTGTATCAATGAACTTTGACAATGAACATTGGCGTATCTCATTTAGAGTGAAATACCTTGCCATTTTCGGATGATATTTGACTTTTCCCTTCAACTTGATCCGCGCAGTGCTACGCTCTTTGTTTAGCCTTTTGAACTCTCTATACCGCTTCAGGAAAACTAAGCACGTGTTGCGAGCTGCCTGGCGAAGCGGCTCTGCTTAGCAAGCAGACGCCTTCACTTGCAGGCCGGCAGCCATCATGAAGAAGGGTTCGTGTCTGTTCGGCGCGATGGCGTGGCTGTGGGGAATTGACCCCGGATAAGACTGATTTACTACGGGCATTGTAGCCCATTAACTTTGGTGGAGTTGTTCTTCCTTTATATTTATAAATCCACACTGGTTTACCTGCAATTTTCTTCTAATCTCTGCAGTTTCGACAATGGGAAAGTGGCGTCCTTTGAGATTGTGTAAACCGCTCCTGGTATCCTGCAAACTGTAAGTTATCTGTTCGTTTCTTTAAAAACCACGAAGTGAGTGTTCTTGAAGAAGAAAAATAGGATTCCTGACTCAGTGGAACTCTAAATTGAACCTCCAATACATTGCGTCTCAATCTGATAATAATAATAATAATAATAATAATGATAGTAACTTTGGTGTTGAAATGAGTGTTTGTTCGGCTAATAACTTCAACTGTATGACCAAAACTTCATCTAGGCTTCTGGAAAATGCACTTTATCGATGTTCTAAAAAAAAAAAAAAAAAAAATTAACTTCACTTTAATATATGTAAAAATTGTTTGGAAACGAATTAACTGTTAAACAATGTGTTGTTGAACTAAGGTGGTTTTCGCAAGGTCTTGTTTAAATCAACTTAACCTTTCTAAATTTTATTCTGATCGTCCTTGTGATTTTGTTTAACCTATCTGGTCTGCTTATTTCCTTTGGCATTTTTTCTATTTTGAACAGGCCTGTTTCGTTACGCCCTGGCTGGACACGTCGTGTTGTTGCCATAGTGATGTTGATTGATGGTACTGTTGAAAAGGGCTTGCAATTGCTTGTGTCTGGGTGTGGTGTTTTTGGGTACTTCTTACCCGTGAATTTTTAATGGGATTTTGGATTTTCAGTTTTCCCTTGCTCTTATTATTTACTTTTGGCCCACCTATTGATTTGGTGTGTGTTTTGGGTCGTTCGTGTTCTTACCTGGAAAATTATTTTACGACATCGCGATAACCAACTTAGACGAATTCGGAGTCAAGCCACGCAACGACTCGTTACCTGAAAGGAAAGTACTTTCCCGAAACTGACAAGTTGTAACTAGCGCTAATTGGTAGTAAGTTTCTTTTTCATTTGTAGTATTTCATCATAAGTGGCCGGTCACATGTTAGAGTGTAACTTGGATTGAAACTGGTTAATTAATTTCTTGGAGAACAACTCACCTTAAATTTAATCATTTCCCTTTGGTTAACCTAACTAATTCAATTAGTCCTTTTTAACTTATTGGTTCCCTTTTAGGGTTAACCTAATGAATTGAATTAGTTAATCATTAATTTTGGTTTTCCTCTCAGTTAATGTACTTAATTGAACATTTGTTTATTTTGTGCCTTTGAGTCTCCTTAATTATCTTAACTACTTAGTATTCTTTTATCTCCTCCCTTGGTTGTTAAAATTAATTTATCTTTATGAATTAAAGTTACCTTGTGTTTAAAGAATCGTGTTGATTTTCATTTCGTGAACTGATAGAGCACTGTAACTGTTTAATTTAAATTTTGTCCACAACCTTAAGCTACTCTTCCAATTTCTTTAAAGGTAAGTGTGTGTTTCTTCTCCGATTTGCTGTTCTTCGTGATGTGTTGATGATATTTTCTTGTACCTTGTCACTCCTTGGTGTTCGCTTATATTCCCTGCTGGGGGCGAATAAACAATCAACCTTCTCACCCTTTTGGTGTGTTAGGTTATAAACCCATCGTCCCAGGGGGTTTTGTGGTTGCCCTGAGGATGGTGTCGGTTTGAGCATCAATCTATTATACAAGAATGTACCTACTACAAGCGATTAGGAGTTTCTAAGCTTGAGCAAGTTTCGCGGCTGGAGCAGCAAGGTTAATGTAAGCTGGACTGATTGTTTACGTGCAACCACACTGTATAGGCCTAACCACACCTACAAGCCACTTGGTGCCAAGCCGTCATTGTGCTGTTTCGTTTCAGTCCGAGTGGACCTGTGCTGTGTCTTGGTTGTGTGCGACGATTACAATTTTATCTATCGTTCGTAATTACATTGTTTTTCTCATTTCAGTTCCTGACATGTCACGTCCCATGAAAAAACTAAGAACTCTGGAAGAACGACTAAACATTACAGAAGTTGAATCGAATCCTTTTGAAAAACGAGTAGATACCGCTAAAAGTCTTGGGTTAGAGTCTTCAACTTTAAACTCCATATTTGCTAAGAAGAATGAGATAAGAGAGCAAATTGATAAAAGTGGCAGTTCAAGTAAAAACAGAAAAACTGGTAGAGAATCTACAATCGCTCAGCTGGAGAATATTTCTTTTCACTTGGTACCAGCAAGCAAGGGCTTCCAATATCTCTACAGATGGAACCATATTATGGGAGATGGATAAGAAGGACAAGAAGATAGCAGCAAGATTGATAATTTTACTGCATCGAATGGATGGATTGCTCAATTTAAAGTGCGACATGGATTAGTCTTCAAGAAGGTTTCCGGAGAAAGTGCTTCTGTTGACACGAAAGCTAAGGAACTGTGGATCGAGAAACTGCCCTCGCTAATGGATAGATACGAACCTTGTGACGTACATAACGCGGACGAGACTGGAATTTTTTTTACAATGTCCTTTTGGACAGAACACTGGCGCTGAAGGGTGAATCTTGCCATGGGGAGAAAAGTTCAAAAGAAAAACTAACCATTCTGCTGTGCGTGAACAGTGATGACAGTGATAAGAGAGTGCAGTCATAGTGCATTAAGTCATTAAAACCACGCTGTTTTTAAGAACACGAAAAAACCACCCATGATGTATCATTCAAACAAAAAAAGCTTGGAAAGGTCATTTGATGCCTCTATGGGTGCACAAGGAAGAAAAGTCACGCTCTTTGTGGTTAATTATGCCACTCATCCAAAGGACAAGTCATTTCTTCGCAATGTGAAAGTTGTGCATTCCCCCCCCCCCCCCAAATTGTACCAGCATGTTGCAGTCTCTTGATTTTGAGGTAATAAATTGCTTCAAGCAACTATACTGTAAGTGACTAGTGCAAACTGCTGTGTGCTTGTTGGATGTCAGGAAATAAATTAGCATGAAAATCAATTTACTACAAGCGATCCATTTCACAGTGGGAGCTTGGTGGCAGGTATCCCAGCCAACTGTTGTGAACTGTTTCCATAAAGGTGGTTTCAGCTGTCAGCTAGGCACAGCGGAAATAGACTCCGCTGAAAGTTTCTGTGCTAACAGTGAAGATAGTAATGACGATGCCTTTAATGAAGACTGGGAACAATTAAAGAGTGAAAGTGACACTGTCCCCATTGATTTTGAAGACTATGTGCCGATCAAGTCTCATGTTGCCACATGTGGAGCGGAAATAGTTGAAGAGCTGTGTGATGATGGCGTGGGGGAGAAGAGTGATGAAGGGGAAGACAATCATAATCCGGAAGTCGTCAAGAGTTTCGCCGAAGTGCATGCCACCCTCCCTAGCCAAGGTGAAATCCTTTATGTACTCTGACAATATCAGCAATTGTGAAGAAGAGAACATTATGCAAGTAGAGAAGGCTTTGTTTCGCCTGAAACGCAAAGATTCAACGAAACAAAAAACAATAACTATTTTTACCAAAAGGAGGAAGTAATAAAATGACAGAGATATGAAATTGCATCATTTTTTTTACATTTATAACAAGATTGATACACATTAAAATTAGCATCATGTAGAATTACTTACATGAAGCAATATCCATTATTACCTGTCATCTGTTTTGATATATTATTACGTCTATTTGAGAGACAAATGAAATTAAAATATTATGTCTATACAAATGAATGTACATAACCTAACCAATATTACAGTGTTCTGTTAAATAACTAGATCAGTAATAGTGACGATATTGTTGCCAAAAAAAGATCAAATGCTGTAAGTTTTCTTCGTATATTTGAATTAAATAATAACTTTTCACAAATTTCAAGAGTTTCTTCCGCCACTGCTTTCCAGTATAAACACCGAATGAATGTTTGCTTTTGAACTGAACAAGTGGCAATTATTCTATTCTAAGAATTGACAAAATATTACAAACACCACTATTAAAAATGCCTTCGAATTGGTGCCTATGTTCATTCTTCCCAAGATAACGAACAACACCCCCTGTCCACTCTACAATGCATGGATTACAGTTCGTCAGTGGGCAGACTACTTCATGCTCATGATTACAATTTAAATGTCCATAATTAAGTAATCTATTTTTCACAAATCGATTAAACAATTCATGGATGGTGAACTGAGAATGTACACCATGCTTCTAACAGAGTCTTATGTACAATAAAGAACAAAACAACAGAGTGAGTTGGTCGTGCGTTGAGAGTCATGCAGCTGTGAGCTTGCCTTCGAGAGATAGCGGATTAGATTTCCACCGACGGCAGCCCTAAAGAGGGTTTTCCAGGGTTTCGCATTTTCACACCTGGCAAATGCTGGGACTGTACCTTAATTGACGACACAGCCGATACCTTTCTAAACCTAGCCCTTTCTCATCCTTCCGTCGCCGAAAATCTTCCAAAGTGTTAGTGGAATGTTAAACAATTAGATGAAAAAAAAAAAAGAAGTCTACAAACTTTCTATTTCAATTCTAATTAATGAAGAGTTACACATTCTTTGAAATAGTTTCTATTTTGCTGAAAATGCAGGTTATCGCCGTAATATCCACTTATAGTAGTAAATTGCAATAAGAAAACAGATCTTAACGGTTTTCAATTACGGGATGTACGGAAAAGTGAAAAGAAATGCCATAAAAATGCTTATTATTTCCAGCATTTATATCATTATTGCAATATTTTGAAGCATAAAGAAATTATATTCAAATACAGTAACCGTATTTTATTATTTTGCTTTCCCCTAATTTTTTATGATACCCGCATTTAGCATCCATCGTAATTTTCCTCCTCCCCCTTGATTGACAGTAAACTGACTAAGCTCACATAATAATAATAATAATAATAATAATAATAATAATAATAATAATAATAATAATAATAATAATAATAATAATAATAATAATAATAATTATTATTATTATTATTATTATTATTATTATTATTATTATTATATTTGCCTTTATTTGTAGTGGCGAAGTTAGGACTCATGGTCCTCTCTTACACTTAACCACACTTCATTAACAATGTACATCTGAGAGCAATATTCATAATCTTATCTTAAAACTACCATTACAAACTAGAAACAAAGTATGAAACAAAATAACAAACTCTATAAATATTCTTAGTCATGTCTTAAAACAACTATAGTTACAAATTAAAAGTTGAATGACACAAAATACCATAAGCACAGTAAACGTACATTCATACACACATTCACTCTACCAGATTCATTCAGCCTGGCGGCACACATTGAGGAGATGCTCACGGCAAGACAACTTGAAGGAATTTAAGGAATTTATGGCTCTAATGTTGTAGGGGAGAGAATTCCATATTCTAGCTCCATTTGCAACAAAGGAACGGCTAAATGCTGCTGACCTGCTGAGAGGGATAGCAAGTGTACTGGCGGAGCGTGTGTTATGCTGGTGGAAAGAGGATAGGTAACTGAGTTGTGAAGATTAGTATGGGATATTCTCTTTTAATACTCGAAAGATTAATACTGCCACGTGGAGGTTTCTATATTGTTCAAATTTTAGAAGGGAAAGTTGTCGATAATAAGGGGTAACATGAACATCATAGTGTAAGGAAAATATAAATCTAATACATGAGTTCATAGCACGTTGTAATCGGTTTAGTTGTTCTCTCGTGACATCAATTAGTACTACGTCACAGTAGGAAAATATAGGGAGGATAAGAGTATTTATAAGCCTAATTCTCATGTTTAGTGGCAGCATATTTTGATGATATTTTAGTGGGTGAAGGGACGCGTACACTTTTCTACAGATATTTGTAATGTGCTCTCCCCAGTTAAGATCCTCATTTATAATTACACCAAGATTTCTTACCGAGTTTTCGTACGGAATAATTTTACCAGATAAAGTTAGTGGAGGAATGTTTTTGTTTTTTGCCGCACTGATTTGCTTCGTCTGCCCAACAATAATAGCTTTAGATTTTGATGGATTAATTAAAATACAGTTTTCATGAGCGTATGCACAGATATTATTTAAGTCAGAGTTCATATAACCTATTGCTTGATTGATGTCTGAAATTTTGGAATGTTAATAGATCTGTAGATCGTCAGCATACAAGTGGTATTTACAGTGACTTAGCCGTGTCGATATATCGTTGATATAGATAACAAAGAGAAGTGGTCCAAGTACAGAGCCTTGTGGTACTTCTGAATATTTCATTACCCATTCGGATGACCTATTCTGAAGAATTACGCATTGTTTCCGTTCCGTAAGATATGAGAGAAAGAATTCCAGAGCTGTCCGTCCAAGGTGAAGCGATTTCAATTTAGCAACCAGTACGTCTATATTTACTGTGTCAAAAGCGCTGCTAAAATCAAGAAGTGTAAGTAACGTCACCTGCCTTTCGTCCATAGCACGTCTCATGTCGTCTGTAACTTTCAGCAGGGCAGTGGCCGTACTGTGTCCCTTTTTGAAACCCGATTGTAAAGGGTCAAGTAGTTTGTATTTATTTAAATAGTCGGTTAATTGCATGTGTACTATGCGTTCAAGAGGCTTGGAGAGAGATGAAAGTATGCAAACAGGTCGATAATCTGTTATAAGTACAGGTGAGGAAGTTTTGGGAACAGGATTTATAATGGCATTTTTCCACATTTTTGGGAAGAGGCCACTTGTGAGGCATGTGTCGTATATATGAGTAATGGCGGGAAGAACAATGTCAATGATATGTTGTATTATGAGTATGGGTATTTCATCAGGTCCTACAGCAGATGATGTGATTGATAATACCTCGCGTTTCACGTCAATCTCTGTGACTTCGCGAAATTCAAAGAATGGCCTATTTGGTGGTGGCTGGTTCAGAAGTGATTTTATAGTCTGTGATATTATGTGTATTTCCGGTTTAATTTTTATTTCAGAAAAATGAGCATTCAATCTCTCCAGAGAGATGTCTGGATTACATGGCTGGGGCAAAGCTTTCCCAATTCCAATGGAACGAAGTTGTTTCCAAGTGTTTGACACATTTAAATTTCCAGCCAGGTGATTGTAAAAAGAAAATTTCTTATTTCGAATTATTACTTTAATTCTATTCCGAAGTGTCCGATACTGTTCAAGCTCACTGGAAGAGTGTGTGCGTCTGTAGAGCCGGTGTAACGCGTCACGGTGAGACATCATTTGTTTAATGTCATCGGTCAGCCATGGAGAAGGAGGTCGGGAGACTTTGGCCGTACTTGCTTAATTTTTTGGCCAGAATGAGGGTTACAGCCCCCTGCCCCCCCCCCCCCCCCCCCCCTCATTCCACTAAGTCCCACAATTTTAATTCAAGAAATAAAGGTAATGAAACAAATCAGTAACATTTTTTTACTTACCCTCAAAATCTTTACCATCCTTGTTTTTAACATAATAACCATTAGCTTCAGCATCAATGTGTAGGAAGTAAGAACCATCTCTCTTGATGTGAGGGTCAACAATTGCCACCATTTTCCTGCCTTTAGAAGTCAAATTGTTTATCATCTCCAAAGGTTGTGAAAAGCGGACTTTGTCCCAAGTGAAGTACCTGAAAAGTTACAGTATCATATTTGAACTATCACAAACATTGCTCTTGTTCAGTATCTTGAAATAAATCCATAAAAAAACCTTACTTCTTGCCATCTGTGTGCTCAATGTCCAGCCACATCGCATCCATAGGAATGTCATGCTCATCAAATTTGTTATCCACGTTCCTAACATCATCTTGGTCATTGTAGTTCCATCGTGACTGATGGTAAGCTAATGCAAAGTACTGAAACAAAAGAAAATTGTGTAAGCTTGCAAAAGCAAAGAAATAAGATGCAACATTGAATAGATTAACCAAATGTTTAAGCTTCCCTTGATTCCCTTGAAATGTATTATTATTATTATTATTATTATTATTAGTGAGTGACATCTTAGTTAGAGTCAATAACAAGGACTTCAAATCAAATGTTAAAAATAGAACTGAAGGATATGAGAAGGCGATGGGTAAATATATGGGGAAATGGAAGGCTTACCAGAGTAATAAGATCAGCACGGAATATAAGTAAGGTGCCTTCTGATCAGATGAAAGCAGTAATTGCACCTAGCTCTAAGCAAGCGAACAGGAAGTACTGTGCAATAACTATTGAGATATTTCATTGATAAATTTATCAAGCAAGGTGTTCTCTGCAATTCGGTTATTTATATGTTTAATTACTGTGTCTTTTAGTGAGGTCAATGGCTGAGAGTAAGTTGGATGAGAACCATTCTGTTTTCAGACCACAGAGAGGCTGCTAGGATCAGATTTTTGGTATGAACCAGGTAACTGAAAAATGCAACGAGGAGAATAATTATGTTTCAAAGATCCAGAGAAAGCATATGACCGAATACCAAGGGAAAAGAGGTTAGCCATGTTCACAATTGGGCTACAGTGAGAACTGTTGGTATAATGAGTTCTTGGTTCAAGGTACTTGCGGGGGTTTAGACAAGGCTGTAATCTCCCTTTCTTGTTGTTCATAGTATACATGGATGACTTACTGAAAGGTAGAAAATGGCAGGGAGGGATTCAGTTAGGTTATTTATTTAATCGTATGGTGATTATAACTACAAATTTATAAGTCCAGGTCCAAGTGTTTCAGCCACTCTACAGCACTTTCTGAAAGATGAAACAGGTCGCTGGGTTTTCCGGAGTAGGCATGAAGAGGGCAGCGCAGGATGACATGGTCCATGTCTGCTCCTCCTCACCGCATTCACACAATGAGAATCCATCCAACCCCACTTATGACATAAGAAATTGCAGTGTCCATGCCCAGTTCTCAGTCTGTTGAGGCGACACCATAGTTTTCTTGGGAGGTCGAATCCCTTCATTTTCTGGGTTGGGTTTAGGTCATGAGCAATTGTTCCAGATGTTGAAATTGACCACTCATCCCGCCAGCTCTTGTTTAGATTAAAATTATCCCTCAAGAGTCGGCCGGCGAGTATACTTGCTGGTCTCCTAGATCGAAGTTGTCGTGGCGAAGGGTAACAAAATTCCTGGTGAACTGGTAATGCTGGAGATGACCAGATCTTTGCTTCTCTCAGCAGAACTTCCTTTCTCCTCAGGTGGGGTGGTGGGATATGACTAAGTACGGTTAACCAGTGGCGCGGTGTTGACTTTACAGTACCAGTTATGCAGCGCATGGTATCATTCAGCTTAGTATCCACTTTATGCACATGTGCATTTTCCAGCCATACCGGGGCACAGTATTCCACTGTAGAGTAGACAAGACTGATACCCGTTAATCGTAAGTAGTCAGCCGAGGCTCCCCAGGAACTGTGCAGGATGTTATTCCTTGTAGCGATTTTGTGAGAGAGCTTGGTGAGATGTTCTTTGTAGCTCAGAGTTCTGTCCAGTGCGACTCCTAGATATTTCGGGAACAGGTTATACTTTAGTTTTTGACCAAGGAATAAGACAGATGGCTCATAGTTCGAGAGTCGGTCGCTGAGATGAAAACATGAAAACTCGGTCTTAGAAGCACTTCGAATCAAACGCCAAGACTTGAAGAATGTTGCCATTTTGACCAAGTCTGCTGAAAGAATGCCTTCTCCATCCTCAAAATTTCTGCTCTGAGCTACCAGTGCAATGTCATCTGCATAGATGAACTTAGTAGCTGTGGTTGGTGGTAAGTCATGGATGTAGAGGTTGAAGAGAACTGGGGCCAATACTGATCCCTGTGGCAGACTTATTTAATTTTCTTTTGTGACTTTTAGAATCACCTAAGAATACTACAAACTCTCTCTCACAGAGCATGTTGGAAATTAGGTTTGCAATTTCCAAGCAGGGAATTACTTCCAGCACTTTAATAATTAGTCCATGTCATCAGACAGTATCATATGCACTTGTCAGATCAATAAAGACAGTTGTTGATTTTAACTTCTTTTGGAAGCCTGCCTCAATGTGAGTGATAAGAGACAAAACTTGATCAGTGCAGCTACGATTTCTTCTGAAACCAGCTTGCTCTGGGGGACTTACAGCGTCATTGAGTGGTGCTATCCTAGGGAGGAGGACTCGTTCCAAGAGTTTATAAGTGCAACTGAGAAGTGCTATTGGGCAGTAGTTTTCAGGTCTCTGCTCTGACTTTCCAGATTTCAGAAGGGCGATCACCTTTGACCGTTTGAACTGCTTCGGCAGGTTGTTAGTCTGAAGGTTGTAAGTAAAAAGAGAAGTGATCCACTTTATGCTATATGGACCCATATTTCAAAGGAATTTGTTGAAGATATTATCAGGGCCAGCAGCCTTACCGGTCTTCAGCATTTTGATAGCAGCTTCAACTTCTTGAATAGAGAATGGTCTAGACAGTTCCTCATTCTTCTCTGTTCCATGTTTGAGCTCAGTGAGCTTACGTTTCACTTTTCGTGTGGCATTTATCTCTCTTGGCTCGGGTGACTTCAACCATTCTATTTGCAATGGCATCTGGGCTCAAGTTAGTGCACGTGTCCCCCGGGTGGTGCTAAGCGACCAACAGCGACATAAGGTGATTGAATTGAACGACATAATGTATCAAACTTTTGGAAATAACGGTTCTTTTCAGAACCACTCAACAATAGACACTGAACCTTCAGCCCGTATTTTCCAACTAAATATTGAATGCTTAAGTCGCGCCAAGTGTGAATATCTTAGAAAACAGCTGAATAACCTCGACATTGATATCGTCAATATTCAGGAGATGCACACAACAGATGAACAGGACTTTGATAGGCTATACCCTAGTCGACGCTATCCACCATCAGCAGTATGGAATTGCCACCTACGCCAAATCCAGTTTTACAGGAGTTCAGTTAGGTGTAAATGTGGTAAGCAATTTGGCCTATGTTAATGACTTGGTCTTAATGGCAGACTGTGCTGAAAGCCTGTAATCTAATATCTTGGAACTTGAAAAAGGTGCCGTGAGTATGATATCCATATTAGAGTTACCAAAACTAAAGTGATGTCAGTAGGGAAGAAACTAAAGAGAACTGAATGTCAGGCTGGGAACACAAAACAAACAGGTAGATCAAGCGAAGTATTTAGGATGTGTATTCTCCCAGGATGGTAGTATAGCAGATGAGATTGAATCAAGATCAGCAAAGTCAATGTTAATCGCAGTTGCTATCAGCAGTATAGGAAAGAAAAACGGCTCCTGGATAAAATTATCTTTACATCGGTCTGTTTTCAGACCAACTTTGCTGTATGAAATGAATGGAGGGTGAACTCAGGATATCTTACCCACAAGTTAGAATTCACAGATATGAAAGTAGCAAGAATAATTGCAGGTACAAATGTGGGAACAATGCCAGAGGGTACACAAAATGAGGAGATAGATATTAAGTTAGAAATAAACTCTATGTGCTTGGGTCATATGAGGCAACTAGAGCAGGATAGGTTACCTAAGAGAATAATAGACTTGGTCATACAGTGCAAGAGAAGTAGAGTAACAAGGTAACTGGTTAGATTCTGTTTCTAATGATTTAAAGATAAGAGGTATGGAACTAAACAAGGTCACTGCTAGTTTCAAACAGAGGGTTGTGGAGGTGTTCAGTAAATTCACAGAGGCTTGAAGATTGAGCACTGAAAAGCATAACAGTCTACAATGAAGATCTATGTTTCTTATTATAATTATTATTAATTAGCATAAAAATAATTGAAAATTTGTGGAAGAGCAAGACCAAGATTAAAAGGATTATGGAAATTACAGATATTAAACAACTCCAAACAACAATAGATGATTTTAAGAACAAAACAACCGAGTAAGTGGAGTCATGGGTCATCTAGCTATCAGCTTGCATTCAGGAGATAGTGGGTTCGAACCCCACAGTTGGTAGCCCTGAAGATGGGCTTCAGTGGTTTCCCATTTTCACACCAGGGAAATGCTGGGTCTGTACCTTCATTAAGGCCATGGCCGCTTCCTTCCCACTCCTAGCCCTTTCCTATTCCATAGTTGTCATAAGACCTATTTGTCACAAGTGATAAATATCATTCTTGATCCGTATTGATATTGTCTTGAATGTCAGTGCTATGTATGACAAACTCTAAAATAAAAATAAAAATAAAAAGAACAGAGTCAAAATTAAAATAAAAAATGCATTTTCAACTGAAGAAAGGAAGGCAGCATCTCTCACAATGAAGACATATTGGGCTGATAGAAAAGCAAAACATCATCGGTGCTTGTTTTCTGTACAAAAGGACTAATACTGGTATAGCTGGCATATATTTAAGAGTACTGGAATGTGAGAGTCAAATCAATAGATTTATAGGCATGCTAAAGAACTTATTTTTAGAACAATATACTGACATATCTAACTGAAGGGAGGTATACTGATCATTATTAATTTGTTCTATAACAAAAAATAATTGTCAAATAATGCTTCATGTGGTAATGTCAAGTCTGTAATGGTACAAACCAAAACCCGAACCTTAATAAAATATATAAATAAAAATGTAAGTCATGGTTCATGGTAATGTGACATGTAGGCCCAGTTTCTTTAACGAATGTTATTTGTTAACACGGCTGTTAACGAGACTTAACACATAATTTAACAAAATGGCTCTCTCATCAAGAATTGTTACCTCTGACAAATTGTAAATACTTGTGTTAAATTAACACAGCGGCAGCCCTGTGTAAAACCTCTTTAACAGCTGCTAAAATTTCAAAATGGAAGCATGTAGAAGACATAAGTCAGAAGAAAAATTTCTACAAAAATATCTAATTACCAAAGCCATAATGAACAAGGTACTAGAAGAAATTGAAAGTAGGTTAGAGTTTCCAACAGACAAACTTACCAGCGTCTCCAGTGCAGCAGTAGCTTATAGTTTTTATAAGGAGAGGTCAGACCCTGCGTCTAATCGATTTCAACGAGCTAATTAATGTACCTCCTTGTGGAGCACTCATCAGTAACTCATACAGCCTATAAGGGTTTTGGTCAATACGCTTTAGTTTTCGAAAAATTGAGGGCAAATGTCATGAGGCAGGATCCGCTTCGGACCAAGTGGAGGTGATAGAATGCTAAAAGGCAAACACATTTTACTTAAACATGTCAGGTCCGCAACCTTAATAATTTCTGAAAAATCGATGAATCCACAGAATCCAATGCAACGCGTATATACTTGAAGAGTTGCAACACAGTCAAGCGGAGCAGTGGCCGAGGGGTCACCCTACTTGTCTACGAACCGGGACAATGTAGCTATATCTTTTCACACACATTAAATTATTATTTGAGGGAACATGAAGGTGAAAATGCGAATAAGAATATTAGGCAAACTGAACTTAATTTCTATGAGAGAGAGAGAGAGAGAGAGAGAGAGGCGCACGTGTTCCAGCAGTAACTGTGAGAACGTTTAGGCCAATATTAATTACAGGCAGAAAACTAAGTGTACTGCAACTTGCGTGATATTTTTGTTCCCATTTTTATCTTCGTGTTTCCTCAAACATTAATTTATTTTGCACAAGAATTATAGCTGCAACGAGCAGTAGCG
This sequence comes from Anabrus simplex, assembly GCF_040414725.1. NCBI lineage: Eukaryota > Metazoa > Arthropoda > Insecta > Orthoptera > Tettigoniidae > Anabrus > Anabrus simplex. The sequence continues at coordinate 232,825,242 of NC_090271.1, forward strand.
GTGATTGGGAATTAAAAGTGCGGGGGGCAAAAAAATATACGGACAACAAACAGAACGTGGGTTTGTGGGATACAGCGGACGGGGGTGGGGGTGATATACATCAAAACCGAAGAAACAAGCTGCAAAATGGTAAGTTTTTTAATGCTCTCTGAGCGAATTTAGACAGAGAGGTAAAGGTTGACACTTTACCAACGTAAGTGCGGTAATAATAGTTTTTTTAAAGATTTTGATTCAATACTACACAATAAAACTTTCACCAAAGGAACAATATTACGCATTCATTACAGTTAAATAGAAGTACAGTATGATTATACAATTAAAATTATTTAGTATTTGATTACACACTAAGAAACTACTTCTTTTGCTACCATTTTTTTTCCCACACCTGTGGGATCGCAGGTGCGAACTGCATCGCACATATGGATCTGACCCTGTTTTACAGCCGGATGCCCTCTTGACGTCAACCCTATATGGAGGGTGGTGGTGGTGATTGTTTTAAGAGGAAGTACAACTAGACTACCATCCTCTATATAACACTAATCAGAGGGAAAAACGGAAGAGATCCGACACTTCGAAAAATGAAGATATCGGCCAAAGGAAGACAAGGGCCACGAAGGGCGTGAAAGTGAAAGACTCCCTAGGCCTCGCAAACCTAATAGCGTCCGGGTCAGAAAAGAACAAGAGCTGACCAAGGAAGATCGCATAGGATAGATGAAAGCGAGGAGCCTGGCACAAGTAAGTGGAAGCGGCTGAGGGCCCCGTGGTCGCCAACCCACGCTCCAAAGTTCAGAGCCCCTGAGGCCCCTTTTAGTCGCCCCTTACGACAGGCAGGGGATACCGTGGGTGATATTCTACCGCCCCCCACCCACAGGGGGCCTATATGGAGGGATGTAATCACTATTGTGCATTTCTGTGGTGGTTGGAAGTGTGGTATGTTGTCTGAATATGATGAGGAAAGTGTTGGGACAGACACATGCACCCAGTCCCCAAGCCAGAAGAATTAATCAGAAGCGATTAAAATCCCCGACCCAGCCGGCAATCAAATCCGGGACCCTCTGAACCGAAGGCCAGTACGCTGACCATTCAGCCAACAAGTCTGACAGTACACACTAAGAAACTAACAGACACTCAAGAGACTACCAGGCTGACAAATGCGCGCGGCAAGCGGGTGAATCATACCTCAGTGTCAATGACCCTTGCAAAAATAAATATATATATACACACACCCCTGCTACCTTTCCTCACAGCACGTGTGAAGTCTCCACTACTTGCTGTGGTGCTATACAAATCAGTTAGCCAGGACGAACGACACTTTGTGCATATTTCCACTAATAATTTTTTATTTTTTTTGCTAGGGGCTTTACGTCGCACCGACACAGATAGGTCTTATGGCGACGATGGGATAGGAAAGGCCTAGGAGTTGGAAGGAAGCGGCCGTAGCCTTAATTAAGCTACAGCCCCAGCAAATGCCTGGTGTGAAAATGGGAAACCACGGAAAACCATCTTCAGGGCTGCCGATAGTGGGATTCGAACCTACTATCTCCCGGATGCAAGCTCACAGCCGCGCGCCTCTACGCGCACGGCCAACTCGCCCGGTAATAATTTTGTTAATAATTAAAGAAAATAAAGGAAAAATTAGCTCATTAGACAACAGGGCTCGTACAAATTGTTTTTTAAAATAGTTCCTATAATGCCTAGTTTCAGCCAGCTAAAATGCGAATAAAACTGGAATATTTTCTCCAAAAGAAAGAGGGCAGGGGGGGGGGGGAGTCGCTACTGGTGATGAGACTTGAATTAATGTCTACGAGGTTCAGAGACAATTACAGTGACCACTAGGTCAACACTCGATTTGACTGTGATGTAATTCCAAGTATATATGCACTGCATTGGAAACGGGGATTCATCAATTATTAGGTTGCGGACCTGATATGCTGAAGTAAACTTTGTTCGCCTTTTAGTGTTCTATCACCACCACTTTGTCCGAAGCGGATCCTGTGTCCTGACATTTGACCTCATTTTTTTCGAAAACGAAAGCATATTGACCTAAACCCGAGTTACTGTTGAGTGTCCCCCCCACAGGTACATTAAAGCTCATTGAAATCTGTTGACCACAGGGTCTGGCCTCGCCTTGTTAGGTATTATGCTTGAGACACTTTTCATGTAATTGTAGGCAGCTATGTTCAGAAGTGCAAGACAATAGTGTGTAGAATTCTGCTAAGAATTCCTGCTGCCATTGCAGCATTAATAAGGCATTACATCATTTTCCCCATAGTAAAAGAATGCCCGAAAATCATTCAAAACATATCAGTTTTCATATTTACCTGATGATGTAGGAGCCTTAGATTACACTCATGTAAGAATAATATTGAATGCTGTGATACAGCAGTCCATTCTTTCATTTTTTAAACACGCTCACATACTTTCAAATTAAAATTTGTAACATTTGTCTCACATTCATCATAATAATGCTTTTATTGCCTCTGAATACATGTCAACCATGTGCGACAAGGTACTATTCCGACATACTGCTAGGAACGCTTTATGTTCAGAAACAAAAGATGCTCACTGCCAAACGCGTTCAGAAATCTCACGGAAATGTGTTAATTTGTTTTTAACAATTGTTTCATAACAAATGTTGGAAATGTGTTCGTGTAACAGGGCACTTTTAACCGAAGTGCTAAATAAATAACAGTTGTCAACATTTGTTAAGTGAAATTTAACACAGAGTTGGAGAAACCGTCCGTAATGATATTCATCTATCAAACACCAGTTTTTATGTGCATATGTAAATTGATTATAGGTTAATGTATTCATTTTTTATATTCTTATATATTTGTATTCAAGGATGATGTATATTTATACATACAGATGAGTTAGTTCTCAGTGACAATTTTTTAAATTAAAAAAAAGCTGTTGATAGTATAAAAACAGAGATACGTTATGAACTGTAGGTGTGAAATATTGTGTTAAAGGATCATATGTGGAATGGAGAGGCAATAAGATTAAAGAATTGCACAAGACATTAGCGAGTTGCATGTATCTTTCATCACACAAAAAAGTGGGAAGTACATTGGAATGTTGTGGTAATCGATGCAACTGTGACTGTTTTCTCCTTTGGGAACAGAAGGGAATAGTACAGAGATTTCAGAACTGTCAAGTGAAGAATGCAAGTTACCGAAGAGAGTATTAATGAGTAAATGTACCTTCACAATTATTTTAGTGTCGTGAAATGCAAGCAAGACATAATATCAGTAGGAGTGTAATTTATCTAAGAATTAAGTTTCTAAGAGATCGAAGTGAGAAGAAGAAATATTTTCCAACACAGTCAGACTTATAAAAGAAATTATGCGTTTCTGAGGTACAGTAAGTCACTGGCAAGAATTCAACTCACTTATGTTGCAGTAAGATGGAGGATAACGATTTTGCTGAGTATGTTGCATTTAATTCACAGAATGCTTTCCGTGTACACAGAAGAGATGAAAAATCCTGTAGAAATGAACTGTGACCAACAGTTTAAAGAAGGTTTCGTTTTAGTAAAGTGAGAGTTATGAATATTCTTGTTCCTTTGGTTGAGAGAGTGAATATAACCTCTATAGGACTCACTGTCTCACCATTAATAATGATCTTGTTTTGAGATTTTATGCCAGCTCTTAATTTCAGATCATCATTATTATTATTTAGCTTAATTAATTGGAAACGTGCTACAAGTTGCTGAGTTATAAAGACTGTAGGCCTATAGAATAGTAGAAAACAATACAGTACTGACTTATCAGAAAAATGAATGTGTTGCAGTACCACCATTTACTTTAAGATTGGTTTGTACAAATTCTATCAGGTTAGGCAACCAACCGTTTGATTATATCATAAGTTTCTGAAATCATGGTATCGCACATAAAAACATATTACTTCCATTTTACTGGGGAAGTAATTAGGACTACTACGATGTAATATATAATATAGTGTATATATTTGTCAAATAATTGAAAGCGTTGTAAGGCTAGATATTTTACATTTGGAGGAATATTTGTAGAGATTCGAGTAACTGGATAACTATAAACATATTATACTAACAAGAAAATTAGACACTGGACATTTTCATAGTTTGCATTGTCCACAACAAGTTTTTCCCAAGTCCTTCATATTCTGCTAAGAAACTGTGTCAGTCTGTTTGTTTGTTTGTTCTATATCATGTGCATGTACTTGGACACAAGTTCTTGCAGGTGCCATTTCAGCTCGCTGTGTTATTATCCTTTAGGCATTCTGATAACCAAATACAATATAGACAATCTTCTAACCTCAAAAATGGCAACAAATGTCGCACGATGTCCTTCGATAAACAAAATACTATAGAACATCCCACTATTCGGTAGCCAGAACTATATGATCCAGGAATCATGGGCATAATATACAGCTTGCTACATCTCCAGTGAATACTTACTGCATCAATGTGTATGCTCTTTAAGTGTTGTCTATGAAATGTAAACTCTGATAAAAGTGATCCCTTATTACTTAAGGGTTCCACTTATTTGTGAGTGCTCCTTATAAGCCAGGTTTCATTTCGTATTACCTACTTACAGTAAGTGAACCTTCCACACACACTTAAGTGACTCACTTATCAGTGTTCTCCCCAGAAATTTTCGTCAGCTGGGTGTCAGGAATGAGTAGCTGGGCGGAAAATAGGGTGTAAAAATGGATGTGATAAAATTTAGGCTTATTCCCCTCAGGTCATAAATAATATCAGACAGATAAACATTAACTGCAAAACTGAACTATTTTAGTGTTATCACAAACAAGATATAACAGAGTATTCTGAACTTCTAGTTTTCTACTGTTCGTTCATAATCATGTAACACGGGGGCTTACCATTTCGTTGCTGTGAGTGCCATATGGGTTTGTGACGTCATGCGGAATCACATGCAATTCCACACTAATCTAGGCACCGCTCGTGCACGACACTATGTGGTAGTCAACCTAAAAATTTAAACTTCGATGTAATTGATGCAATTATTCTGACAATAATGAAGATTTGTCATAGAAATAAACAGTTTTACAGTATTTAAATTTAAAACACCCAACGACTCAAATATATATAGTAATATTATGGAAGTAGCAAATCTCTACGTTATGTTAGCCGGGTGGTCTGTAGAAACAGCAGGGCAGTCCACCCAGTAAAAAGGTTCTAGGGAGAACACTGCTTATGAAATGGAAATGGCTTTTAGTGCTGGGAGTGTCTGAGGACAAGTTCGACTCGCCAGATGCAGGTCTTCTTGATTTGACTCCCATAGGCGACCTGCGCGCCGTGATGAGGATGGAATGATGGAGACAACACATACACCCAGCCCCCGTGCCAACGAAATTAACCAATTATGGTTAAAATTCCCGACCCTGCCAGGAATCGAACCCGGGACCCCTTGTGGCCAAAGGCTACCACGCTAACCATTTAGCCATGGAGCCGGACTGCTTATGTTGGAGCAAGATGGAACATAATGATTTTGCTGAATATGTTGCATTTCATTCACAGAATGCTTTCCGTGAACACAGTAGAGATGGAAAATCCTGTCAAAATGTAATGTGATCAACAAATTACAGACTGTTTCGTTTTAGCGATGTGACAGTTATGAATATTCTTGTTCCTTTAATTGAGAGATTAAGGAAAGCAACGGGAAACTACCTCACTCCTCATTTCCTTGGTACACCTCTTCAGCAATGCCTAAGCCCTCGATGACAGCTGATGGCGGAGCTGTTGAGGATTCAACCAGCCTTTGGGCTGATGACTGAACATACATTGCGAGAGTGAACATATCCTCTAGAGAATGCACTACCTCACCATTAATGATATTGTTTTTGAGATTTTATGCCACCTCTTAATTTCAGGTTATTATTATTATTACTATCACCATCATTATTTTGCTTAATTAATTGGAAACTTTTTACAAGTTGATAAGTTATCAAGACTGTAGACCTATGGAATAGTAAAGAACAATACTGAGTTATAAGAAAAATGAACGTGTTGCACTACCACCATTTATTTTAAGGCTGATTTGTGCTAATTATACCAGGTTAGTCAGCCAATCATTTGCCGGATTATATCAGAAGTTTCTGAAATTATAGCATTGCACATCAAAACATACTATTTACATTTTATTGGAGAAGTAATTAGGACTATTACAAAGTAAGGGCTACGGATATATTTGTCAAATCATTAAAAACGTTGTAAGGCTAGATATTTGGATGAATATTTATATAGGTTAGAGTACCTGGATAACTATAAACATATTAAGAAGAAAATCAGACTCTGGGCATTTTCATAGTTTGCATTATCTACAACATGTTTTTCCCACATCATTTGTATTCTGATGAGAAACCGTGTCGGTCTACTTGTTTTATATTATGTGCATGTACTTTGACACAAGTTTTTGCCGTCTCAGTTCGCTGTTTTGTTATTTATTCTGATAACCAAATACAATATAGATGGTCTTTTAACCTCAAAAATGTTGCGTGATGTTCTTCGAAAAACTAAACACAATAGATCATCCTACATATTTGGTAGCCAGAACTACAAGATCCAGGAAGCATGGGCATAATATACAGCATTGCCACATCTCCAGTGAATACTTACTGTATCAATGAGTGTGCTCTTAAAGTGCTAGCTATGAAATGTAAACTCATATAAATGAATACGATGATCGGAGACATTCAAAGAGACCTGAACGATGGGACTGACAAAAGTGATCCCATGAGGTCATCAAAAAAGAAGAATACTTACTATAAGTGATCCCTTATTACTTACGAGTTCCACTTATGTGTGTGTATATATATATATAAAGAGGACCCAGGAATGCAGACCAGTTGTAGAATCAAGTTTGCAGGGCTGGGAAGATCTCTAACGATGAGGATTATTTTCGCATCTTGGAGGATTCCATACCATGGAAAATCTAAAGACCTCGGGACACCCAATGCATGTGGACAAAGCATTAGATCCACATGCCCATTCGTTATACATTGTTTTTCTTTCTTATATTTTAGAAATATTGTTGCAGAACATAGTATGTCTAATAAACAAAATATAATAACGGGAGGACGAAAAATCTTATTACAGCCAAACCAAGCACGGATTCATTAAGGAGTAAAAGTGTAGTTCTACGCTGCATATGCACCCTGGAACTGTGGAAAACGAGATAGGTTCAAAACTGGATTTAACAAAAACAGGAAAAACATTTTGGACATAAGTTATTCCATTATGTGGATGAGTCGTCGTCCTCTCTAGCTATGTTCCATTCTCTGCCATTGTCGTCAGTCTCCGTCTATATCTACCATTGCCTCTGCCTCCATTATCTCCTCAGCAAAGGGAGATGTGGAGGCTGAGCACCACGTAGATAGTGAGTCCACCGATCACGAATGGCGGGCCTTCTTGGTAGAACCAGGTTCAAACCAAATAAGTGAGTTTTATTTGGTTTAATCAAAGTTCAATACGGACCCATAAAATGAAATTCATTTCTCTAGAACTACGTTCCCCAGAAAGAGACTGAGCAAGAAGACATTGAGACCTCTCACTCATGACCACCATTTTTGGACTCTTTGGAAGAGAGCCAGCAGATGGTTTGCCTGTTATCTTCAGGCATGCAGTAACCCCCTGGTTGGGTTGGAGTATGAGGGGAAGCTCTTAGGCTTCCCCTTCTCCTCCTTTATTATCTGAGCATTGGAAGGGGGCTGGAAGACTTATTACTCATCTTGTTGGTGATTACTGAGACTTATCGATGCCTGCTGTGTATTGGTGTTAGGTAAAAACAATTCTGTGGAGAGACCTGCATTTGTGCAACCTTTCCAGCGAAGGAGACAAAGAATTCCAGAGCAGCCATGGATTTGAACTTTCTCCAGGCATCTGGATAAGAAAGATTATCTTGAGTTTTAATCTCAACATCATCATCTCCTCCCTAAATATGGGACATTCCTTGGACCTGGAGCATGCATACCTGGGCAGTTGACGCACAGAGGTGGTGATAGTATGCACTCGACACCAGCACACTTGCATTTTCCATACAACTTACAGGTGGTTGAACCTTGACAATGCAATGAGGTAAAGCCAAATTTCTGGCAGTAATAACACCTCATTGGAGCTGGTATGTATGGGCAAACAGTGAAATGATATACAACCTTTATCCCATTCAAGCAGGGATTGGTCGTCGAAGTAAAGGATAAAAGCATCATATCGTCATGGGTGATGCACTGTAAAAGAAATTACAGTGAAACCTCGATTCTCCGTTTTTCGAGGGACCATGAAAATAAAACGTACAACACGGGAAAACGGAAAATTCGGGAATGAATGAAAACCATCAACAATTTGGCTAAACATCACAAAAATGAAATATGTATAATTATAATCTTACAAAAACTCCTAAACTAAACCAAACTACAGCCCCAGTGGGACTTTGCCTGCCAAGCGACCGCTGCTCAGCCCGAAGGCCTGCAGATTACGAGGTGCGCTTGGTCGGTGCGACGAATCCTCTCGGCCGATATTCCCGGCTCTGTAGATCGGGGTCGCCATCTCACCATTAGATAGCTCCACAATTAAAGGTAATCGCGTAGGCTGAGTGGAGCTGGAACCAGACTTATATCCAGGTAAAATTGCCTGACCTGGTCGCAATCGAACCCGGGCCCTCTGGATGAGAGGCGGGCATGTTAGACCGCGAAACCGCATTAATTACCGGTACGCGAGTTAAAAATCTCGATACTTTACATTCAATTTTACAGGGGAATCTTCGTCAGTTTCCCGTGAAAAATCCTTTCAGTTCAGCAACTTTGATTAGGCTAGCCAAACTTTTCGAAAAATCTAATAACGCCAAGCCAAACGACAATCGACCACAAGTAGTTTTTAATTCTCTCATCTAATAAATTAAAGCACATTAGATACAAAAGCACCCAAAATGATGACGAAATCTTTTCATCTCTTAATCTTTCATCGTAATTTGGTCTCCGGTATACTGTTCGTAGTCAGTTTCTGGAAATCTCGTACCGCGCAAATTAGGCCTACATCGACTTTTAAAGGTTATGTTGAACTCGAAAACATGGTTTCGAATGAAGTATCGATTCTTAAAAGTTCTCGAATGCATTATATTAAATTCTGCACGTCACAAATCCAATCAAATAGGAAAGATAAAAGAAATATCAAAACTTCAGAAATTACGATTATTCGTGACCTTGAAGTCATCTGGAAAGCGCGCACGCTGCACATGTCAGTACGAGTTTGAAATGATACCAACCATTTAAAATGTAACGTGCGCAAATAAAACGACTGCGGTTTTTGGTATTTTAACACGAAAACGTAAAATTCCCAGTCTTTCATTAGGACCTAAACAGTAATAGGCAATCCCAAGACCTCCCATGGCTTTCTTCTTCTTAATGTAAGGTGCAACATCTATTTTGGTCTCGCTAACATGATCATGTACGATAATATCAAAAATACTGAATTTGTATTAAGAAGGAGCAGTTTCGATTCCTGCCTGAAAGTCCAGTTACTCTGCAGTGCCCTGAGCAAAGTGCCGAAAACTTCTTCGGCAGTACGATCGAAAAAATGTAAAAATATAAACATCTAACCCTGGACATAATATGGACGTTTTATAAGTGCGAACATTTGACGAAACTCGTTCCGTCTTCAAGCAGAGGTGTCGAAATCCGCCGTGTCTCCTTGCAATTGTTGTGGCCACTCTCTGCTTTATGATTTTCCGAGATTCTCTAAACAATACCACCCGAATGCGACGCTAAGATCGTCCCTTATGCAAGTTCACCGCCGATCGCTTTTCCAGCACCGATACAGTACTTGCTTTAATTATCGCAGTGACGGGGCGTTAACGCCAAGATCCATAAATATGCTACAGCCGTCCTTTCGTGAGATACAGTTTATTAAGGGGGGATGTAACTGAGAATGCATTGCTGGATTTAAAAGTTCACTGAGTCCACGAATAAGACATAAAAAGACGAAACTTTTCATAGTTAATTATAAATGATTGGGCTATTATACAACAAACAATAACTATCAATGTTATAAAAATGGCACCAGTACAGTCAGTTTAAAAAGTTTGTTACTTCCCCTTGTTTAGGTACACTTTAAAACAAAACTGCAAAATACTCTGGGTTGATTTTTTTACACTTTTATGTACATGACATTATCTCTAACTTTATGATGAATTATGGAAATACAATCAGAAATGTATTTTTTATGGTAATTTGAAGTTAGGATATTGTAAACGATAGTAAAAAAAAAATCAATGTAAATGCTTGCAGATTGAACAAATTATTAGATAGAAGCATAATTCTTCATAAATATATGTACTGTCACTCAATAAACAGTGTCTAAAAATTTCAGTACTTTAGTTCTTGGGGTTTCAGAGAAAATTGTACCTTTGCGATGAAAATATTGAAGTCGAGAAAACAACACTTGAAAGTTGGTAATGTACTGTTACTCACATCTGAGGTACTTTGCCTCTCAAAAGCTACCATCTTCATCTTCTCGTGCTCTCCTTCTGGACCTTTTCTCCATTTTGCTCTGTTTTTCCAGATGAGTTTGTGATACCTCAGCCTTGTCAATCCTTCGCTGGTCAATTTCTTGGAGGGAGTGTGTAGTGAAAACACCAGGATCCATTCCAGCCCTCTTTAGGACTTCAATTCTACCCCTGTTCCCTTCATTAAAATACAGAACAGCATCATACACTGCTATATTCAACACCTTCAAACCACAAAATGTTGTTTTAGGGCATCTCAACCAAACCAGATTATTAAAACTCTCATTATTGTTCTGAGTTTTGCCATGCAAGCAACGTTTCAGGAGTTCTGGATCAGCAAGAGACCTAAATATGGGCTTGATGGCTAGCATCACAGCCTCTGGAAGTGAATTATTGTGCCTATAGGTATGGATATCTCTGTTGTACTTGCACCACCCTTCCTTGGGACACAGATTGTGCACTGGGTTTTTGTCAGTGGATATTTTGTGGAAAAAGGTAGCCCAAACAGTAATTTTCATAGCATCAACACTGCTGTTGTTTTCTCTAATTGCCTTTCCATAATAAACCTGAAAAGAGTCTATTTCCTTCTGGGTAAGTCTCCCTCTCCCACCAAGTCGTTTCCCATCTTCTATTTTTGGCCTTTACTTTCCTTCAGGAAACGACGCAGCCTGGATCCAACTCGTTTCTGGACATGGCCCACACATTCTAACTTGGTCACCTCACAGTCATATGGTTTACTGTCAACTACAGATTTAAAAGATTTAGAACCACCATCACCTAGGTAGTAAGTATATCTAACACCATACATATTTTGTGAGCGACAGAACATTTTCACTACAGAAGCTGGCTCCATACCACCACTTGATCCACTGTAATTTTTGTAACAAACAGGAGAGTGTTTTTCTTGCCATTCATTCTCTAATTCAGTATTTTCTAGTTTCTTCCTAACAGAACACTCATGGCAATATTTAGACATTGTCTCAACATCTATAACTTTCCCTGAGTCAATGCCGATTATGGATGACACTCCATAGAGAGAAGTGTGCCCACGCTTCATCCATGAACCATCAACTGAAACACAGAGATCTGTTGGAACCTCAGTGTTCTCTTCCAACACCTGTAGTTCAATTTCTCTGTCTTTTACAATTTGTTTCACAGCCACTGCCATGCTTTCCTTGGCCACACCACTGACATCTTTCAAAATATGTTTGTTTATTTTATCAAACCTTGCAATGGGTGGTGGCATATTCATCACACCACAAAATATATTACAAGCTTCCCTACCTTTCCCTATACATCTCATACCATAAGTAAATCTGTAATTACAGTCATAAATACCAGAGGATGTCTTTGAAGATGTCTCAAATGATGACCTGTTATTGCACAATTCACAAAAAATTGTCAGTTCACAAGCTAAACCTACTCTCTTCTCTTCTACAACACTGACACACATTGAATTCTTACAATTCACACACACACACACATGAAACACTAATAGTCTGTGACAACAATTTCAGATCAATCAGTCTATATCCAAAACTAGAAAACTGTTCACCTTCAACTTGTACCTGGCCACGAAAGTCAGAGCGAAGTTTTGTAAATGAAGTTGATAGGTTATGTTCTTGAGCTGACAGTTCTGATGGCTGAATTACCTTCCTTGTATGAACATTGCCCTTGAATTTCTGTTTCTTGAAACAGGATTTGAATCTTGGCATGTTTAATAATTAATTCACAATCACAAGTGCAGAAAAAAGATCACACTTCAACAAAACCTCATGTAGGCCTAAATATCAACACATCTGTAGCATGGAAGATTCCAAAACAAAACACACTGCTACCTAGTGTCAAAACTACATATCATATTCCAAAGAGAACACATCTATGGAGATGTTCCATAGAGAAAAATAATTTTATGACCATTGTGTAGAATTTAATAAATATAAGATTATTGAATGACATACAATGGGGTGTGGCTATATGTATGCAACATCATATATAAATTATTTTAAAAAAACTTCTAGCTGAGTTATGAGCTTGAAACTTTCACACAATATATATATATATAAGACCATACATACGGAAAACATATTTTTCAAAATTTCGATTTTTTGACCCCTCGTCGGTTACATCCCCCCTTAAAGAACGATTGATCGAGGATTTAGCGTTGATGGGACTGGAATTTCTGGACGGTTGACCCGGGAAATCGTTTCTTCGAGGAACGGATAATGCGGGTCTTTTACAACGTGATTTAATTACGATGCTCGCGGGACCACGTAATTTGAACGCATATTCCGGGAAAACGTATTTTCCGGGAACGGTTAATCGAGGTTCCACTGTAATACCATAATAGATAAACTTTTCCCATCATAATAATATTTTCTAGATCTCATCGGCTTCATCCCCAACAATTTCATCAACTCCATCACTGATTAAGAAAGGACTGTAGTCTAAAGAAATACTTCCTTCGACCTGGGAAGCAACCAAGAATCAAGATAGCCATTCGTCACTTTCATAATCGACAGGTACTAGAGTATACCTCTTTCTTTTCTTGGCTTTTAAAAATGTTTTAAGGGTGGCACCCTTCGATGAAAAATTAAAACTAGAGAGTTCCATATTTGGTTCCACAAGTAGCCAGGGAAATAAGTCCACCTCCGGCAGAGCCCCGCATGCTGAAGTAAGACTGCATATTCCAGAGGGCACCTAGCGTCTGGAGGTAGGTCACTAGCGACTACTCGCCCAGTAGCCACGCATCATCTCGCCACGACCCGAAGCTTGTGACTGGAGGGCGTGGATGAAATCTCCACACACGCACTCACACAGAAAACAAAACGCACTACCAGGCAGAGATACTAACTGGACAGTGAGAGAAATTAAATCATGGTTAGGATGGGAAAGGAAGAAATAGAAATGAAGAAAAAGAGCACAGAGACCTCTCAGGCAACTCAGGGGATGCCTTGTTAGTCTGGCTCCATTCCACGGCCAATCTAAAATGAGTAATCCTGAGCTATTAAACATGAGGAACTTCATCTTATTTGCCCGTATTGAACTGAGATCACAATTAAAATAAAAATCTTTAAGGTTCCACCTTGTTCAATACAAATACACTGTTAGATGACTTTTTACAACATATATTTTATTGCAGTACTAGTTTCGGCGCTCAATTAAGGCACAATCATCAGCTGCGCAATAAGTAGAGAAAACTTGAAGATATAACAATACAAAACAACATACTGATATACTTAACTCCTTAATTTCTATCTAATGGTAAGTTTAAAACTAAGTTACAAGCAAGATAACCCTTCTGAGTCGAAATTGTAAAAATCTCATGAATTGTCCTTAAAATTCTGTGATGGCTATAATTTTTTACATTCGTAAAAATCAAGTTCAACAACATTCCTAAAATCGTGAAATTAAAGCTGAATCAAGTCCTAAAATGTTAAAATGTTTGTTTCACAGATGCATTAGTTGCCATGTGTTGGATAAAAACTCGTCGTATTCATTAAATCGCCTGACTGTGCCGTCTTCCGATGTTTGTTGATATGTGGAAGCTTAGTTCTTATGTTGTGTTTCTAGTGGTTGGAACTGATTATTTGCCCTGATGTTATTAAGCGGGCATAGCCTCTCAGTTCAATAACCCTGTAATGATGAAAGTCCTCTGTTAATAGAAAAGCTAGATAAAGATATTAGGAACCTGATTGAATCAAAATGTTATTGAAGTTGACTCACCTCAACGGTTATGTGCTTCATCATTACAGGGTTATTGAACTGAGAGGCTATGCCCGCTTAATAACATCAGGGCAAATAATCAGTTCCAACCACTAGAAACAACATAAGAACTAAGCTTCCACATATCAACAAACATTGGAAGACGGCACAGTCAGGCGATTTAATGAATACGACGAGTTTTTATCCAACACATGGCAACTAATGCATCTGTGAAACAAACATTTTAACATTCTAGGACTTGATTCAGCTTTAATTTCACGATTTTAGGAACGTTGTTGAACTTGATTTTTACGAATGTAAAAAATTATAGCCATCACAGAATTTTAAGGACAACTCATGAGATTTTTACAATTTCGACTCAGAAGGGTTATCTTGCTTGTAACTTAGTTTTAAACTTACCATTAGATAGAAATTAAGGAGTTAAGTATATCAGTATGTTGTTTTGTATTGTTATATCTTCAAGTTTTCTCTACTTATTGCGCAGCTGATGATTGTGCCTTAATTGAGCGCCGAAACTAGTACTGCAATAAAATATATGTTGTAAAAAGTCATCTAACAACAGTATATTGTATTGAACAAGGTGGAACCTTAAAGATTTTTATTTTAATTGTAATCCTGAGCTGGCAGTGTCCTCTGGATCAACAAGCACACAAGCCCCCACCACACCAACGTCAAGGTTATTGTGTACCTGGGGAGAGGAGAAGCTACACTGAGATATTTCTTTCTCATCATGCTGCAACTGAACTCAGTCTGTCCAAAGTTGTCATAAGCGAATGGTGCCTAATTTGCAGAATATCCAACAAAACTTACATTGTATCCAACATAACAAAATATACACACACAACATTTTGGTAGATAAAATGAGAGTTTTCAAGTCTTATTTACACTAAGAAAACATATCATAGTTTACCACAATTTGATTTTGTAGCATGAAAGAGCACACGAAAAACTACACGAAACCACATCAAAATAAATTCTGTCTATGAGTAGACTTAATACGATTTGCAATGATATGTCTCCTTTCGTGTAAGGAGGACACCTTTATTTTCCAAATACCAATATTCTTTCATGTTACTCTCCTTTGTGCCATGGGTTTGTTGGGTACAACTTCATTTCTACGTTGTAATAAGGATGGGCTGCAAGATAGCAACCATATTTACTGTAACAGTACCAAAATTATTGAAAGAGGGAGTAGGGTTTCAACTCACATACTTCATTATGAAAGACACATACTCCCGACACTTGAGCTATGGAGCCATGTTGGACAAAGAGTATATTCACACTTAGCGTGTTCAGCTTAGCCTAATATTAACCCAAGGCAGTGGGCACCAACATTTTATGTTCCTCATGTAATTTTATGGTATGTATACTAAAATTGCAATAGTGTTGTTATGGATTCAGCCTGCAAAGTTCAATGTTATTTGACGTCTCATGTAACATGCACTTCGGGAATTGAATTTTTGTTACAGCTGGAGATTGGCCATAACCTATTTCTAGTACACCACATCAGCTCACTGATCAATTATCACTACAACAGTGCGCACTTTGCTAACGAGTAATGCTTCTGCTTTGTGGATAAATGCCAGTATTGCCAACCTACTGGACCTCAAAAACTGTCAGACTGCCATGGTCTACAATGTACATTAAAAAAAAGGCAGGAACATACAAACCTCCTTTTCGATCTTAATGTGTGCATTTATGTGGACTGAAATCAGAATAATTACTATGTCCTTTGTCTAAGTGAATTGCTTTTTTAACAGTTTGATATTTTGAAGTACCTTTTATTCAAATAGATGTTCAGGTAAGAAAGCCAACAGGAGTAAAATATATACACGTATAGAAAAGACAGAATAGAGATTTACCGTGAGCACACACCTGAATAGAGTACACAAAAGAAAGACATGGGTCCAAAATTTCTATCCACCACTGACGAAGGTGATAGATGTTAGAAATGTTTCTTTCCCTTCAATCTTAATTATTCAACTCCAACTGCATTAAATAGTTGTCTCACCTGGGGTAATGGAGCAGGACCAGTCAGTCGAGAATACTGACGGAATACATCAGCAGGCTGGGGGCCAAGCATGAAGAAAACATCTATTATGCCACATTCGGACATAAAATGTACGTCGACCTGAGGAGGAGCATTGGACCCGGACACAAAGTTCACGATGGATGATACAACATTTGTATCACCAGAACGAAACACATCCACCCATGTTTCTGCAGCATTGAGCCAAAAGAGTCCAGATGTAACCACTGGCCTGGAACATACGATTCTCATCCATCACCTGTACGTTTACCATGCAAGTTTCTTACAATTCACTTCCACAGAGTCTCTCTAGACAGTCATTTCAAAACCCAAGTGTAATACTTCTGATAAATTAGTTGTACATTTTCAAAAATCAAGAGCTTATTTCCTAAATGTCATAAATCCAAAAATTCTTGATTTTCAATATTTTTTATGACAAGTTATATTATACACTCACCAATCATGTTACAAAATGTTATGTTGCTAATAGTTTTGTATCCTGTGTTTAAACAGTTGTGAATATTGTGTTTTCTATCCAAGTATCTTATATCCCTACTGATTTTAGTTCCAACTAGTCTGAACACGTTGGAGACAATCATATTTAAATGTGCTATCCTCCAGAAGTCGCAGGATTTTTAACTGTTTTTGAAATTTTTTCAATGCTAGGGGAAGTTATGATAGTAATCACTTTTGGAATATTTAGAAAGATCACACTTTCATCTACACAAAAATGGGTTTTAATTATCATAATAGTGCAGCAATTTTTAAATATGAATATAAGTTTTACAAACAAAAAAAAAATCTTATGCAGCTATGGATGCCAGTTGGGTCAATATTTCAAAATTTGTCTAATATTGTGGACACATCTACTGAAACACACTAATACACATTCTAACCTACTAGGTCAATTAGCACCTGTGTCCTTGTTTACAATCAGTAACTTGCTTTGCCACTGTTTGTCATTTGACAACAGGGTTGCATGGAGTTGCTGCAACACCAACATTTTAGGAAGCGGTATAAAACTGTACAACAGAACCCACTTCAGAAAGTGGTATAAAACTAACACTTCACACCAAAATGTCAAAAACACATCAGATCTAATTCCCTCCATGGGAATTTAGAATTTTCCACTTCACACCAATTCGAAATTAGCTCTGATACAGTCGTATCGAGTTTGAAAGCCTTCCCCAATTACATTTTCGTTGTGGCCTATCTACTGTAGAAATCTGTGATACATTTTGTTTATTTCCCAACTTGTCTTCTTCCAACTATTTCTCTATGTGATCCTCATGATTTAGAAATTTAATAGCCTACTCAGCTGGAGCGACTAATTCTTATGTTTTAAAAACCCTCCATGTTCCATTTCGCCTTCTAGGCACTAGAGAGAGCATATTCTGACTGGGTTGTGCTGCTCTCGGCGGCAAGTGGTGTAACTCTGTAACCTTGTTGGCGTTCTATCCTGCATTGGAACAGGACAATGGAGCCAGGCTAGTCATGCTAGCGTGAGGACGTCTTCGTCCTCGGAAGAGTTCTGAATATCTTATTTTTTACTTCGTCCTTGATTACTTCTGCAGATTGAGTATACCTAATGAAGGTTCTTTCTTGTGAGTATGAGCATCGCGTTACCACATCATGGGAAGCCACAACTGATAATCTAAGTCTCTAACATTTATTCTCTTCACCTTGGAATTCTCACAATGATGAACTTGGCCTTTGTGAAACCATAGAATTAATCATAATCTGTCATGTGCGGTGCCTACTAGGAATTCGTCCTTTCCTTTTGAACCTTTAAAAATCAACTATCTTTGATCTATGTGTTAAAGGGTTCTAAAATTGTATTTTATGATCAGGTTACTGCAACGATATGATTGTTATTCTTAATTTCAGAAGAGTTACCTTATGATAATATTGTATGTCTAAAGAAAATCTGTGAATGGGTTGTAAAAACAACCAAGTGAGTTTCTACAATGTTTTAATCATTTGGGTTTATTATTTTCTTAATATCTGCCTTTGATTATTTTTATCTGATTCTATTTTTCTTTGATGTTTTTCTGTCTATTTGATTAGTCTTGTTAGCGTATGTAAACTAGGTTTGCTGCTTGCCATGTTAGCATATTTACGTTGCCATAGCAATGTCGATGATGATAGTTAATATTCTTCAGTTGTTGATTCATGAGGTTGATGTTATGGAGTTACATTGATACGGTGTAGAATTGGATGGTGTGATTTCTCGTTTATTTATTCATCTTTAAGATTTTTGCAGATTTTCCGCTTAATTTGTGTTACTTTTCGTCATTCTTCCGATTACCTTTGTTCATCTGTTTTAGAAAAACTTCTTGGATGAAAAATAATTCTATATTTTGAAGTATATGTGTTCTTTCTTTTAGTGTAAGCACTCTGATACCAGGTACAGAGTTTCTTTTAGTATCCACGTGTTAATTGCGACACCTTCTGCCTGTTAAAAGTAAGTCCTTGGTTTTGTTATTTGGTGTCTTTCTTTTGCTTCCTGGTCATTGGTAGTAATGCTGGTTCGAAGTGGACTGCCGTTAACGGAGTGTCTGGGTTGACTGAGTAAACGGGTCAGCTCATTATCTACATTTACTTGCCTGAAGTGCCAGAATCATCATGTTTACTTAGTGTGTAACTGTTATCCTCATTCTCATTTTCAGAACTCATGTCTTCTGTAAGAACATCCATTATGGATTCGTTGTCGAAATTTTGTACACTTGAATTAGACATGCTAAATATTCACAAGAATTACACAAACAAGCCTGCCTCTCGAACACGATCTTCCTATCCGCATGTATAATACGTACAGTACTTTACCACTCATTTCACAGCTGAGAGTCAACGATGAAACAGCCTCAGGTTATGTAGGAACATGGCTGTGTTAACAATGCCTTGAAAGAAGAGCTCTCGACTTATGCTCATAAATAGTACATTTTAAGCTTATAGAAGCATTCAACAGTATCCTAGTGAAGTCGCAGCTCACTGAAATGGCGGCTAATATTTTCAGCTACAGTGAAAACATGCCTGTAGATTCTCCAAGCAGCAATTAAATAGCATGCCAGTAGTTTCTGCGGGTGGCATCTCCAGTGTGTTAAATCCATTTGGCAGCATTTGGCTAATTTGCCGAATTGTGCAAATCATGTGACCTATCATGACTTACTCATGTCCTTTAATTCCAGGTGGAACATAGGGCCCCGACGAAATTTCTCCAGCTTGTATCTGCCGCTAATGTTTTCACCTCCCTCCATGTCTTGTTAACTCCAGCAATCTCCCTGTCTATGGTTCTCTTCCAGGTAATCATCAGTCCGCCTTGCCTGCAACTACATTGCGGATTCCAGCTCAATGCCTGTCTTGTGATACTTTCTTGTGGTCTTCTCAGGATGTGTCCAATCCATCTCCATTTTCTTCCCATCTGTTCCTGTATGGGACAGACTTGTGGCCTCCCAAAGGTTTGACAATGTCTCTGGCCACCGTATTCTCATAATGTACCTCAAACACCGATTTATAAAAGTCTGTAATGTCTTTGGTCACTTTTCAGGTCTCGCTTCCATACAGTAACACAGATTTAACATTTGAGTTGAATATCCTTAGCTTTGTTTTTATACAAATGTGAGGGATCTCTATATTGGTCGCAACTGTGCAAAAGCTCCTTTGGCTTTATTTATATGACTCGCCACATCTCTAAAAGCACCTCCATCCTGGCTTACCATGCTTCATAAGTAGCAAAATTCCTCTACCCTTTCTATATCCATTCCATCTAGCTTCAAGCGAGAATTGCTATAATGGTTTATACGCATTTCCTTAGTCTTGATGTTATAAATCTTTAAGCCTACTTCTTTAGCTTCTATTTTTAAGTCATTCAGTTTGATTTCCATATCCCGAAAACATTCTGCAAGAAGACAGAGATCATCCACATAATCAAGTTCTTCCAATTGGTTACTTAATCCCCGCTTTCTATTCCTTGCCTGTCTCAGCATACAATCCAGTGCCATGATAAACAAGATTGACGACAGTAGACATCCTAGTCTTACTCCAGATTTTACAGCAAAAGGTTCAGGCAGCTTCCCTTTATGTTCTACTTTACAAGTATACCCATCATACACTGCCTGTGTAAGACGGACTTTGTGGAATTCTACACTTTTCCATAGACCTATCATGGCTGTTCCCATAACGCTTTGTGTTACATGGCTGAAAACACAAGCTTACAATCACCAACTGGATCTCTTTTCAGTTTATTTGTCAACATAGAAAAAAAAAACTACAGTGGGTGTAGTACAGATTGTTAACATGCATATGAAAACAGACAGAAGAATAGAGAAAGGTCACGATAACACCAGGCTTTAAGAAGGGGACAAGAAAGTGTGTAATAACTATAGAGGAATCACACTCCTATCACAAGTGGTGGCAAAAATACAGGAAAGAATATCAGAGAGGAGAATGAGAAGGAAAGTAGGAGAGTTGCAATAGGAACAGTATGGCTTTAGAAGTGGAAGATCTGCAGTGGACCTAATCCTCAGTATGAATCAATTAATGTAAAATAATCAGGAATATGGAAAGGACCTGGTCATGATATTCATAGATCTTGGGCCGATGACCTTAGATGTTGGGCCCCTTTAAACAACAAGCAACATATTCATTGATCTAACAAAGATAAACGACAGCATTCCCGTGGAGGAGGTTAGGGAAACCATGGTCAAAAAGAGACTAGAAATTGTGCAAGTAATGTACAAAAACTGCGTCAGCAACATACAGATTCCGGTTGGAAAGAGGGACTGGTTTAGAAATGAAACTGGACTAAGAAAGGGGAGTATGTTATTGCCTCTTTTGTTTCTAATGGTTATGGACAAAATTGTAAAGGAGACAAAGGAAGTATATGGAAATAGGGAGATTACATTATTGCTATTTGTAGACAATATTGTGGCCTGGGGAACAAACAGCAAAAAAGTACAAAAACAACTTGATGTACTGAACAAGAAAAATATGGAATGAAAAACAGTGCAGAGAAAAGCAAGACCATGGTGATAGCAGGAGGAGAAAGACAAGGGAAAGGCATTGTGAAAATTGGTGGTCAAAGCCTTGAAACTGTTAAAAGCTAGGGAGTGAATTAATGCAGAAAATAAGGCAGGGCATGGAGATTAGCAAAAGGGTGCACCAGGGCAATGCATTCTACCAGAGTGTAAGAAACCTTATCCGGAATGAGGGAGTACCAAGAGATACTGTACCAAATGTATTATGCAGCCATATTGACCTATGTGGCTAAAACCTGGACAATGACAAGTAGGGAGGAGAGCAGAATATATTCAAGGCAGTGAATTGAAATATCTAAGAAGTATGATAGGAAATACAAGGAAAGACAGATTGAGAAACAAAGATGTGAGAAAGGAGGTTGGAATGGAAAACCTAAATGAGAGAACTGGTAGGAGTAAACTGAGATGGTTTGGACCTGTAAAGAGGATGAAGAAAAGAATGCCAAAACAGATGATGGAGATGAAGTTCAAGGGAAAGAGAATGAGAGGGAGACCTAGAACAAGGTGGATTGATTCAATAAAGATGAGTGCAAGAAGGGGAAACCTGGACTGGGACAAAATGATGGAAAAAGAATGATAGGAGAGGGGAAGGTGAAAAGTGCCATATATGCCCTGATCTGTCAGGAGCTGGATACGGGGAAGGGAAAAAACATGACTAGTTTTGAAGTTGTTGAACATGTACACTTTCTAGGTAAGAACTGGTTTTCTTATGAGTGGAAACTTTGTGCCAGGGCACACATCAAATCCAAAATGGATTTCAATATAACTGATGTAAAAAGCATTTAGATAACACGCAGCAAAGTGCTTTGTGGATAACGTGCTCTCACACATTGCTAACCCTTTTACTTTCAAGCTCTCAGCTGATGAATGTGTGAAAACTGTCAGCCATATTTACCCCACTATGCAAAAAAATTTTTTTTGTAAGTTACACAGAAGGCACAACAATAAATATATCAACATGATAATTTGTAAATATATACGGTATATATCACTTGTTATAACCACAAGTAAGCCATGTCTCTAAACCAAAAGGATCCAATGTAAAAAAAAAAATATTAAATTGTGTAGAGTGATGCACTACTGAAAAATGTCAGCTATTTTGGCATAAAATATACATTTCTTACTGGAGGTGCTGGATTATTATCATTGTCACCTACATTTCCTGATTTGGACAAAGAAACATCAAGATATTCTGTAATCTCACTGTCAGCTAAAGAACTTCCTTCATAGACACAATAAATAACTAGGCGTAACCTAAGTGAGCTATATATAACACTTTACTAACAATATGCACCTAATTACCTAAGAAAACTATTTAAATAATGAACTAACAAGTAAACTAAATATATTGCCTATGATAGGCCTACTGCTTAATTTTACTATATAACCAGTACCACCAACAAAACAGGAGAGAAACGCACGCAAGTTTGCCACCAACCACGATGTAAACAAGACACCGAACTCCAGTGAGCACGTTTCAGACTCTAAGAATATCGATAAATACGGATAGCTGGCAGTTCCCATGGTGTATAACACGAATTAAAACTGTGCTCTGTGGGGTGTGTAAATAACAAAATAATAATAAAGGCCGGTAACGATAGATTGTTAACATGACAGTTTTCGCAGGAACTGTGGGTACTGATAGATGATAGCATAAGGGTTAAATAGGTGTAAACAATGGTCAACCCTGACAGCACAAATGCAAACATTACTGCATCCAGTAATGGAGAAGTTAAAAGATATTACGTTACTTTTAAACAAGCTAGGCATGAGTGAACATTCTGCAATGCCACTTTGGGAGTAAGTATTGTCAGCAAATGAAACCGATGTACATGGCCCTTCTGCAGCTGCTGACTGAATGATACAAAGACTGTATTACCATGGTGTGAAAACTACTGTTTGTACAATGTAATAAACTGCATACTGTATTAGATATCAGACTTCATTTTCTCTTACTAAAATTAATCTTAAATTATTATTTTATCTCCAAACGTCTCAACCCCAGGTCATTTAACACTACTTCTAGCATTTACTGATCAGGGATATTGGCAATAAATCACAAAACATAATAAAAATATTTGAAATTATTTAGCTGAAAATTCTAAAAAAAATTATTTATGCAGAACGTAGTAGCTAAAAAAGAGTTAGGAAACATTCACCCAGGAAATAAAGGAAGATATGAACTGCAGGAAAAATTATTATTTAGAATTATAGAAAACTGTAGGAATGAAATGGTAAACACAGGATTTGTGAGGAATAAAGGAGTACTACTGACAAAACCAGAAGAGATAATGAACAAATGCAAAGAACTGCTGAATGTGAGAAACCAGACGTGGAGAAGGTATCCAGACAGCAGCAATAGAAAAAGTAACAGAAGGAATCAGATAAAACAATCACAGAGGTGGAATGAACACTTAAGAAGAGGGGGAAAAGCTGTGGGAATAGAAGTAGCCACAGAAATGATCAAGGACTAGCGAAACCCCGGTGGTCTTTTAGAATACTCAAGTGTATATGGAGAGAGGAAAAAGTGCCCGAGAATTGGGAAAAGAGGTTATAATAAGGACGTTCGAGAAGATAAGATGTGCATTAACTACCGAGAAATCACTTTTGTCTCCCAAGTTGCCAAGATAATGGAAAGGATATTAGAAAGAAGAATTAGAGAAAAGGTAGAGTCATGCACAAGAGTAACAATTTGGATTCAGAAGTGGAAGGTCATCAGTTTAGTTCATTTATCAATATTGCAGAATACGATAAATAAAACTGTATGAAAACTACATTTACAGTATATACAGGTCTAAAAGTCATGTGATTCTTCTATTATTTGGAAATACTGCCTTCCAACGAAGGTAGCCCGTAAGACTCAAAATACACTACTCAAAATACACTCATAAGTTTGTTAAAGAATAGAGCAGAATCCATACATGTACAATTTGTAGTGCTTTATAGCCTAGAAGTCATGTGTTCACTGCACAAAATGGTGGGGTTATCACATATTAGACCCCCTCCAGTCACTTGTCTCTGTCAGTTGAGCAGTAGGCCTATCACACAGTAAACCTAATCACTGCTTTCATTTGAATCATCTGTGCTGCCATCTTTCCAGGTGCTAGCGTGGTCGTCATTACACATATCTTCACTGCTATCGAGAGCATTAAAGATCCGTATCTTTCTTACAGTTTTGTTCCTGACTGGAATCCAAGCAGTGGGAATCTATTCACAGATGATTTCTAGAGATGGTCTCTGTATTCTCCCAGCTGGTATGAATGTATGTATAGCAGAAGCCATCCATTCAGAATAAATTCTTTTCAGATGACCCCTAAATAGCTTATTAATGGGCACATCAAGAGGTTGGAAAATCAATGTCAGTCCTCTGTGGATGACGAGACCCATCTTTAGGGATTTCAGCTCATTCTTAATGGCGTCCATGAAACATCCCTGAAGCTATTTAGTATAATTAAGGCTTTCTGCTGCAGTGGTGCTCCAGCATGGCAATCCCATATGGTTTTCAGCAAGTCCTGAACCAAATCTGCTGTTATCCAACCCTTCTCTTGTAATTAAACATGAATACCATTCAGAAATTTTCCCTCGGGTAGATTATTCCATTTAAATATTATATTTGGAAGAAGCATCCTACCATCAGGAGTTATGCCCAACATAACAGTACATCGCGCCATTACACACTACAATGCTAGAAACACCTTTTTCATTAATAGGGGTGTTCCGGGCTGTGTCAAAATAGTTCGGTGTTTGATCTGCCAACGCACCTTTCAAATTGCTGTACTGATGTCCAAAGTTACTCCTGCATCCAAAGTACATATCCACTTCAAATATTTCTTCATCTACCAGGATTTTGATGCCAAAGTATTCTCGTGATGAGATGAAGTTTTCTCAAAACCTTTCTGCGTAATACCAGTGCTATTTATGGATGGCGATCCAGTGTCTTTGTACACGTCTTCCTGAATAAGGTTAATCAGTCACCACTTACATGCATTCAGGTGTTTTGCTCAGGTGACAGATACCTTATAGGCTAACTAATATTTGCTTCAATTTGCCATCTTGAATTCCAACTTTATCTTCATACTATGATCTTCCCTACCTTTGAAAACTCCATTCAATTCAAGCTTATTCATCTAACAATGCGGCCAACTGAGAAGCTCAGACAGTTGAGGTGCTGGCCTTCTGATCCCAACTTGGCAGGTTCAATCCTGGCTCAAATACATCAGCCTCGTGTCGGTAGATTTACTGGCACATAAAAGAACCCTTCCCAGCCCAAAGTTTGCAATATTTTTGTAAAAGAAGCTTGTATGTACTGTACAGTAATATCGCCCCCAACATAATTCATTAGAGAAGGATAATTTGCTTCGTAACAGGATAAGCCATACTGCAGCTCCGATGACGTCACATCTGTCTGCCTGACCTGTGCATTGTGAGCACACAGAAGTGTTCTTTCCTTACAGTTTTCAAATTAAAAGCTATATCGTTTGCAGAAAAACTAGAAGTGCAGTCACCAGCCACGCAATTTAATGTGCAACCTAATAGGATCACATATTGGTGCAACCAAACAAGAAAAACTGAAAGCAGCATCTTGATTCCAAAGTGCTACAGTATATAACTGAGTTGAGAAATGGGTTTTGCAGTAACTCATGCATGATTAGTGGAAGTGGCAAAAATGTTCAATCTCGGTTGACAACAGTTCAAAACCAGCAAGGAATGGGCTGCACGTTTCATGTGCAGAAAGGTCTGAGTTTGAGAAGAACAAACCTCTGCCAGATACAACAAAGAAAGGTGCAGAACTACTTGAACGTATTGTGGGTTTAAATGTCCAAACACTCAAGCCTATACTTGAAATAAAAGTGCAGGTCCTACTGCACTGTCTTTGAAATGTTAAAATACAAGTTTCAATGCATAGTCTTTAGAAAGTTATTACTTCTGCTCGGAAATACAAGTTCTAATGTGCAGTCTTTGAAACAATTTAAATGCACAGTCTCAAGATTTCACACAGAAAATAAACTATGTTGGAATTCATGATCTGAACCGTACGATAATTCTCTCATCACATATGAAGTCACTTGTAGACACAAGGTATAACAGTACTCTTAAGCTGCAAATTTTAAAGTCTTTACAATGCAAAAATTTTACAACACTTGTCAAAGTGTACTTCGAAAAATAATACAACACTTTCTGTACAATTGCGACATAGAACTTTCCCTCAGCCCACCAGCATGGCAGGACTGTGGAACACAACTGACTGACGAGTCTCTGGCCGGGCCCCTTTCAATACAAAGGTCGCCTTGTGGAGCGCAGTTCTCTCCATTTACTTCAACCTGCTCTAATTTAGTTATTCTTACACGAATTTTCATGAAATGTAGTAACTGTGCGAGTATTAATGTAGGCTACACGATGGTGTACTTCTTACGCTTGGACAATTTTTATAGTAGAAGTTATTAACATTGAAGTGATGGAAGTTTTTATACGACATCACCTCGCCTTAAATCACTAGCAGCGCGCCCAGTCGAAGTCCGCCGGCTGGTTCGGCTTACCAATGTGCTACGTATTTTGAACAAGAAATGCTTCAGATAGATCGCGGAGATTGATGGACTGAAGTTTTCGATATGATACGACAGTGAACATCAGCGCCCATATGCCAGTTTGTAGGGGGGGGAGGCCCAGACCAGGGAGTATGTAGTATTTTTAATATTTTGGAAGATAAATAGCGACTGGTGTTCTGTGGTAGAATAACCCACGGTGTTCCCTGCCTGTTGGTGGGGAACGGTACTACCGCTTCTACGTAATACTGACTTTTACATCATTTTCTTGAAAGGAAAACACCTGACTAGACTAAATTTTTGCCTTTCCCTGAGAGCTGGGGGGGCCGCGGCCCCACCTTGCCCCCGGGTATGGGCGCCCTTGACAGTGAATATGCAAAGCAAAAGGTTATTGCAGAAGTGGCAGACATCACAGATGAAAAAGTTTCAGCTGTAATAACTTCATCCGCTGTTCACTGGATGTGGCGAGAGGTAGATTTAGTCACGAGCACACAACAGATCAACCTCACAGGTGTGCTGGGTACCAAAAAGCCTTTTGAGTTTGTTTTAGATGCTGTTTTTGGGCGACGAAGTGATAAGACCTAATTGTTCAAAAGACAAATAGGTATGCAGCAGAATGTATACTTGGCGCACCCTTGAAACCAAGGTTGTACACCAGGAAATAGGAGCCAATGACAGGAGAGGAAATTTATGTGTTCTTGGGGTTTATAATGTTGATGGGGATAATGAGAAACCCACCTTCAGGAGCTATTTCACCAGGATGGATTTTTAGCAGCCCCTGCATTCTCTCAAACAATGGCAAAGGACATATATTTACATTTTGTTGACAATTCTACATGAGATACGTATACGGGACCTAAAAGGTTTTTTTTTTAATTCAGCCTTTCCTGGAAATTATACCATGAACATTTTCAGACTGCCTACATTTCCAACAAAAATATTTCTTGCTTATTTTGTAAATATTCCTGAAATAAATAGGTACCAAAAGTGGAACTTACCCAAATTATATATTTTGGAAATACTGCAGGTGGTTATGGACAACCTTAAACTGCTGTCATCACATATTACTGAAAAACATTGATAATGACCTTGGTAAGTAGTCCTAAAATTTTCATT
Organism: Anabrus simplex; assembly: GCF_040414725.1. Taxonomy (NCBI): domain Eukaryota; kingdom Metazoa; phylum Arthropoda; class Insecta; order Orthoptera; family Tettigoniidae; genus Anabrus; species Anabrus simplex. Next base: position 232,853,191 of record NC_090271.1, read on the forward strand.
ACATCAAGTTTCATATATTTAACATAATGAATTCTTTAACTTGATGGCATCTAAACCTCTGTTGAGCTTAAATTTAAATATCGCCTGAGAAGTTGGCAGCACGGGATTAAGGGGTTAAGGACACTTGCACCTAGCTGGTGATATGTATCATGTTCTTCCCTCATGTCATCAGAATGTTTGGAATAATGGACAACACAATCATCAAAAATTATTTCTTCCAGCTGGTTCACCGCAATCAGGAAAGTGTAGATTTCCAAAACTTCTAGGCAAAAAAAAACCGATGGAGTTCTGGTTTTCTTTATTCATGTTGAATGGTTTTATTTACTTTTTTGAAACAGATATTTTTATTGTAAGTTATATTAAGAGTCCATAAAGTTAAAAATGATCAAAAATGTCATTTCTTCTTCTGAGATACTGTTTTTACATATCCTTCAGCTCTCTTTACACTCTCTGTCGTTCTGTCAGGTTTAATGTTGATATTTCTCTACTAATAAATCCACAACATATCATGGACTTACATCCCATTTTTCACTTTAAAGCTAATTATCAAATTTCCATAAATATCGTAAAGGACGTATGTCTTTCTTATGAAAGTATTGTGTAAAACGTTCGCAAGTCAAGCCATACACTTCCTCTTTCACTACACTGCTCCATGTGAGGAGTTCTGCTACTAGTAAGAGTGTGATTCTAATACTGAAATTTTAACACACTGTAAAAGGCATAAAAATAAATAGCTAAAGATTATTTCATAGCAGGACTTTAGATGAATATGACCAGTCATCATACCGAGACTCATCAAAATCTGAGTGTTGAACTCTGGATCCTTGCCTACTTAGGGGTAAAACCTAGAGGACGGTCAAAACAAAGGTGGGTGGATACAATCAACAGTGATATTGAAAACAACAAAGCTATGGTCACACGATATTTACAACAAAATAAAGAAGAGACAGCATTCTAGAAGAGCACACCCTGCAACCTAAAGCAGGAAAATGCCAGAAATAAAACGACAACTTTGACATAGAGATACAATTACTCATTTCATCATTTCCTAGAAATTCATCTACTGTAAAGAACTTCTTGAGATACCAAGCCACTTCACAGTATTGGTAAGTCTTATTGGTCAATCCATACCAAATCAAATCTAGACATTCACCACACCAAAGAGTGTGTCAATTGTTTTTCAAGGAAGATTGCACCAAAGTTCATATTTGAGCAGAATTGTAAAATTGTAACTTACCCATGTCCAACAAGCACTGGAACTGCTCCATATAAAGCCATCCCATTATTCAATTCATATTCAAAAACATCTAAGTTGTACAGACGATATGGATCAGTGTTCCTAGGATGGAAAAAAAGAAAATTTATGTCAATTACTGGCAAAGCATAGGAAACTAAACTAAACGGGAAAATATAATAAAACAGAGATAATTACTTTGTTGACTTCAGTGCAAATGAATCTGCATGTTCTGGTATCCCATAAACATGATGTGCACCAACAAAAGTGAAGTCCATGGCTACAGCAGCAGGACCATAAGGTTTTGAATCATGATGAGACTTGAAGTTCTCTTCCCAAGCTCCAGGATCAGAGGCTGTGTCATCTTCAACTGTCCCAGCACCATCATCTCCTTTTTCTCCCTCTTTACTTCAAAAAGAAAAGAAAAGAAAAGAAAAGAAAAAATTATGTGAGTGACAAGTTACAAAACAGTTACACATTCTGAAGTACTTCAACACTCAAAAATAACAGAGATGAAAGACAGAAAATTAATTTGCTGGGCAAAGCAGCTCAGATACTAAAGAGCTGCCTTTCTGAGCCCAAGTTAGCAGCTTCAATCCCAGCTCAGTTAGGTGATATTTGAAGGTTCAGTACACCAGCTTCATGTCAGTAAGATTTTCAGGCACATGCGAGAACTCTAGCAGGACAAAATTTCCAGCATCACAGCACCTCCAAAACTCAAAAAAGAGTTAGGACAATAAAATAATAACAATTATCAGTTGAGGCTTTGGTCCAGTCTTAATGTTTAACCAACATGAAAGTAGGAAGAACTACTCTTAAGCTATTGTATGTGTTTTCTTACTGTGCTATACAGCAATATGACAATCACATTAGATCAGTTCTGTGAAGTAGGAGTAGTTTCTAAAGAATTTCCATCATCATCATCATCATCATCATCATCATCACTGGTACATTGTCACTACTGCCAGTAGCAAATGTTAGACCTCTTCAATGAATTTCATGAATTATGGAAAGGTTCCATTTACCTTTCATTTGTTGTAAAATTTACAAATATTTTTTGTATTTCAAGCCTGTAGGCCTATCAGCAGAAGGGGGAACTTGATTGCCACAACTGTTGAGATATACAATCAATCAATCAATCAATCAATCAATCAATCAATCAATCAATCAATCAATCAATCAATCAATCAATCAATCAATCAATCAATCAATCCATCCATCCATCCATCAACCAACCAATCAATCAATCAATTAATCCATCCTGATCTGCATTTAAGGCAGTCACCCAGGTGGCACATCCCCTATCTGTTGTTTTCTTAGCCTTTTCCTGAATGATTTCAAGAAATTGGAAATTTATTGAACATCTCCCTTGGTAAGTTATTCCCATCCCAACTTCCTACAAATCAATATTTGCCCCAATTTGTCCTTTTGAATTCCAACTTTATCTTCATATTGTCCTCTTTCCTACTTTTAAAGACCATTCAAACTATTCCTCTACTAATGTCATTCCACGCCATCTCTTCACTGACAGCTCGGAATATATGACTTATAATACCAATATAAATGGTCCATTATGGGACATTATAAATTTTCCAGCTAACTCATTCCTGGATGCCCAACTTAGCACACTGGGGCGAAATGTTGGCAACCAGGAATGAGTTAGCTGGAAAATTTATAATGTCCAATAATGAACCATTTATATTGGTATTATAAATTTGCTCATTCGGGACAAATATTTCAGGTTCCCCTATGGGAATCAACATCTATAACATACCACTTAGTCGAGCAGCTCGTCTTCTTTCTCCCAAGTCTTCCCAGCCCAAACTTTGCAACATTTTTGTAACGCTACTTTTTTGTCAGAAATCACCCAGAACAAATCAAGCTGCTTTTCTTCGGATTTTTTCCTGTTCTTGTACCAAGTAATCCTGGTGAGGGTTCCATACACCTGGAATCATACTCCATTTGGAGTCTTACCAGAGACTTGTATGCACTCCCCTTTACATCTTTATTGCAACCCCTGAACCCATACCCTTTATTTCCATTTCCATTTATGATTACCCCAATGAAAATCTTTCCTTATATTAACACCTAGGTACTTACAGTGATCCCCGTAAGGAACTTTCACCCCATCAACACAGTAATTAAAACTGAGAGGACTTTTCCTATCTGTGAAACTCACAACCTGACTGTTAACCCCATTTATCACCATACCATTGCCTGCTGTCCATCTCACAACATTATCAAAGTCATTTTGCAGTTGTTCACAATCTTGTAACTTATTACTCTATATAGAATAACAAGTTCATGAAAGAAAAATACATGGCCATACTTGGACTGTGCGAGACCAAGAAGAAGGGTACGGGAGAGATTCCTCTGAAAGTATTACAGTGGAGGACCTGAAGCAAAAAATGGAGTGTCCATCATACTTAGAAAAGAAATCCAAGAATATGTAGAATATACTAAATGCGTCAGCGATAGGACGATGGTGACGAGTAGGGACCTGAAAACAAAACCGCATTTGCGATAAATGCAAATTTTTGAATCTTGTACTAAATCCAAGCCTATGGTAATTCCAATGTGGAATAAAATCATTTTTATGCAAAAATAAAAAAAGCGACAAAATGCGAATTGTGACCCAAAATGGAAAATTAGTATCAATATGTGATTTTGGTGCAAATTTCTGCAAAAAGGTGCTATTTTACTGGCGAAAACAACATATTTAGGCAAAATTGTCAGAAATACTCAAAATATGATGCATAAATCTTTCGACCGTTCCGACTGATGAAAAAATGTAGCAGATCGATTGCTGCTTGCTGACTTTAATTGATATTTACAATGGGAATAGCAAGGGAAATAAGATCTGTATCGATTATTATCAAAATGTAAATCGAGTGTCAAGGAGAAACGAGATAGACACAGCGTTGTTTTCCTGTTGTTAAAAATTGAAACTAGTGAAGTTTTTTCGTTTTTTTGCTTTATGTCGCTCTGACATAGGTCTTTTGGCGATGATGGGATTGGAAAGGCCTAGGAGTTGGAGGGAAGCAGCCGTGGCCTTAATTAGGATACAGCCCCAGCATTCACCTGGTGTGAAAATGGGAAACCACGGAAAACCATCTTCAGGGCTGCCGACAGTGGGATTCGAACCCACTATCTCCCGGTTGCAAGCTTACAGCCGTGTGCCCCTAACCACACGGCCTAGTGAAGAGTAGAAAGTCGAACGATCGTTTAGGTTATGGGGCGCACGAAAGGGCTCAGCAATATGCAAAGGATGGTTTATATACCAGTTTCAGCGACAGTTTTTTGCAAGTATTGTAACTGCCAAGTTGGGTGAGGAAAAAAAGATAGCATTGTGAAACATGTTAAATCTGAAAAACACGTGGGTAAGCGACGCGATAACAAAAGTTCAAACCCTGCTTTTAGTACGTCCCAAAGAAAGCAATATTCTTTGCTTACACAGTTAGATAGTTGTAAACGACGAAAAATTTCCAGAGATAACTTCTCAAAACGCACAGTTGAAGTATTTGCCAAAGCAAATATACCTCTGGTAAAGCGGCAAAGCAAACAGCTAAGAGCCTGGATTACTGAGTTTTCAAATGAAGATCTGCCATGTGTGAGAACTCTACGTGAAGTATATCTACCGGGTAAGTTTTGATTTCATTGATCGGGTACGGTTTAGGTATTACATCGAAACCATGTGCAAAATTGAAGGATATCAAATTTGAGTGCAATTTCCATATCGAACTATCTTACCCGTACCCAATTGATCCAGTAATTTGAAATTATTTTGTAATAAGTTGAGGTCTTTCTTCCTTTCTAGAAGTTGCATCTTACCACCAGAAAAGAACAGCAGAGGCTCTAGTGAGGAAGAACATCAACATAATCTGTGATGAAACTAGAGATAGAATGGGCCGTTGTGTTTTATCATATTCCAAGTCCCAGCCGGATCGAAAAGAGAGCTGCACGTTGTTTCTGTGAACTATCCTGATGCAGGAAATGCTACAAACTCCTCTCATGCTGTTTTAGAAGCTCTGCGCAGTTATAGTGTACCATATGATGCAGTTAAAGTGTTTGTTAGTGACAGTGACCTTAACATGACCCAGTGTTATGAAACATTAAGTGTGGTTATAGGAGATCATTTAATGCATGTACAGTGCAGGGCACATAAGATCAGCTTGGTTGGCAATAGTTAGGTCGCAGTGCTGACAGATAAATCATGTGGTTGCGATGGTAATGTCTACATTTTTGAACACAAGAAAGCGAAAATATAATTATTTACAATTCTTAACATTAAAGTATGGAGCTTCAAAGGAAGCAAAGCTTTTTCCTGCACCTGTCATATCCCGATGGAATAGCTGGTTTCAGGCCGTCTTCTATTTGAGTGCTTACTTAACTGATGTACATTTTTCAAGATGTCTGACATGAAAGACATCAACAACTGTGGTTTTAAGTACTTGACTGATCTGAGTGAGCGAGAAGTGAATAGGCTTCACTCTCACATGATTTTTGTCACAGATCATGCAGCTGGATTGGTTGACGACCTTATTGAACTTGAAGGGTTCTCATCTCGTTTACCCCAAACTGCATAACCTTGACGCCAGTTTTACCATCATTTGTGAGGGGAATTTTTCTGTGGCAACTAATGATGATTTGATTAAGCTCACTCCTCTACAGCAGGCTGCATGTAGAGACACATTTGTCAAAGCTGTTCATTCTTCACAGTGCAAGCTAGCCACATTGAAAGCTAAAGACCCCAACCATAAGCATTTTGTGTCAATTTCTCAAGCTTTGTATCCAAAAAAATATAATAATTTTGAATAACACTGATAAATTATATGAGCTCAAGAAACTGAAGTAATAGATCTCTCAACAAACTATATCTGGTCTGGTTACTGTTCTCTGAAACATGCAATTCAAACCCAGATGAAAGAAAGTGAAAAATGTGATGTCATGCTTGCATTAACTGCAGTTGAGACAGAGGTCAGCATATTTGCTAAATACTGTCTTGAGTTGTTGTGGACCCCATCGAACAATGTAGATAGCGAGCGCGAGTTGTCTCATTACAACACATTGGGTACCGACAGACTGTGCAATTTGAAAAAAAAGCAATGCCGAAGTACTGACAATGCTTTCGTTTGAACAATGAATTTGTATTATGTGTGAACCAAGGACAATAATTGCACTTCATAAACTTGGAATCGTTAAAATTAATAATACCATGCGATTATTTTAACTTTGTAAATAGATGCTAATTTTGAAACATGGATGCTAATTTTTCAGGTCTCTAGTGATGAGACTCCAGTTTGCAAATGGCATGAAAGATCTATTCAGTTGTATGGCCCACAAACAGGTTGCATAGATGAACATCTAGAAGACTTTTTGGAGGAAGTAGAGGAACAGATAGAAGATAAGGGAGTGCTATTGATGGGAGATCTAAATGCACAAGTTGGAATGGAAATCAAGGAAAGGAAGATGATGTAGGGCCCTTTGGATATGGAAATGTAAACCCAGAAGGCGAGTTGTGATGGTGATGCTTGTTGTTTAAAGGGGGCTAACATCTGAGGCCATCGGCCCTAAGGCGAGTTGTTGATGGATTTTTGCATGAGGAACCAAATGATTGTTGTAAACACCTGGTTTAGGAAGAAGAACAGTCAGAAGATTACAAGGTATGGTTGGGGAGACAGACTAACAAACACTATGATTATATAATCATACAGAAAACACCGGAAGAACCTTTTAAATGTTACAGCCATGCCTGAAGAAGCCTTTGATGGAGGTCATAGAGTTGTGATAGGAAAACTGAATGTGGGAAAGATTGAAAAACTCCCATTAAGAAGAGAGAATACCCTTGGTACCCAGGACAGAGATGGAGAACATTGAAGATGAATGGAAAAGATGTAAGGAAGCACTGGTTGGATGTGCAGAAAAGGTATGTGGTAGAACATCAGGAAATGTGAAAGACAAAGAGACACTGGTGAAATGATAGGGTATAAAGTGAAGGAAAAGAAAATGGTATGGAAGGCATGGAAAACATCTAAGACTGAAAAAAGTAGAAAATAATCTGTGGAGGCAAAGACTTTGACTAAGAAAGTAGTGGAGGAAGAAAAGAGAAAAAGCTGGGCCTTATTCACACAGAAATTGAGAGATGATATGCAGGGCAGCAAGAAATTATTGTATGGTATTTTAAGAAACAAAAAGAGTGATCAAGTAAACACCAGATGTGTGAAGGATGAAGGCAGCATAATATTAACAAAGCCAGAATAAATAAGAAATAGATGGAGAGAGTATTTTCAGAACTAATGAGAGTCATTCAATGTATGACTAGGAAAGGCAATTAGTTGATGAAGAAAAGGATAAAGAAATTACAATGAATGAAACTGAAATGGCATTAAGAAAGATGAAGAATGGAAAAACTTCTGGAATAGATGAAATTTCAGTGGAGATGATAAAGGCAGCTGGAGCTGTATGCCTACAGTAGACATATCGAGTTGTCAGGATTGTCTGTGAGAATAAGGAGGTCCCTGAGGATTGGCAAAAATGAATTATCATCCCAATTTTCAAGAAAGGTGATAAAGTATTGAAAAACTACAGGAGAATTCTCTGATATCCCATGTTGCTAAGATAATGAAGAGGATACTGGAAAGTAGGATAAGGTTGAGGGTTGAAAATCAGACACAGGAAAATCAGTTTGGTTTCAGAAGTGGAAGGTCAACAATAAAGACCATTTTCATTATGAGAAAACTAATGGAAAAGTAATAGGAGTATGGGAATGATATGGTAATGACATTCATTGACACCGAAAAGGCCCCCAGGACTAAAGTTTGGGACAGTCTGGTGCATAGTGTCCTTTCGCCAATCCTGTTTACAATAGTAATGGATGACGTCATGAGAAAAGCAAAAGCAACATATGGAGGAAGAGAAATGAACATCATGTTATTTGCAGATGATATTGTGATTTGGGGAAACGAGGACATGAAGTTTCAAGAACAATTGGATGTGGTGAATGGGAAGATCTAAGATTGTGGACTGAAAATAAGTGTAGAAAAGAGTGTCTCTCTTGTTATGACTAGAGGGGAGAAAGAAGGGAAATGTCAGATTAGACTTGCAGACAAGCCCCTGGAAGTAGTGGAAACGTTCAAATACCTGGGGAGTGAATTAATGGAGAATGCTTGACTGGATGCTGAGATTAGTACAGTAAAAGGATTCAAGCAGGAAGCTGTTTCTATCATAGTGTAAGAAACATGTTATGGGACAAAGATTTGCCAATGGAAGCAAAGGAAACTACGTACAAGATGTATTACGTATCCATAACAATTTATGGAGCAGAAACTTGGACAATGACAAAGAAGGATGAGAGTCGAATACAGGCAGCCGAAATGAAGTTCTTGAGGAGTATGATACAGAAGAGTAGAAAAGACAAAATAAAGAATGAGAAAATCCAGAAAGAAATTGGAGTGGAAAAAATGAATGATAGAATAGAGAAGAGCCAGCTAAGATGGTTTGGGCATATAAAGCGAATGAGTGATGAAAGAATGCCAAAAAAGGTGATGGAAATGCAAATGCAAGGAAGGAGAGGCTGTGGACGACCACGATTGAGATGGAAGGACACAATCCAACGCAGTATTACAGAAAGAAACATGGACTGGGACACAGTTTTGGAGGAGTGGTGGGAAGACCGAAGAAAGTGGAGAGGAACCATATTTGCTACTACCCAGCTACAGTTGGATAAAGGGAAATTATGATGATGACAGAATAACATCCACAAAAAGCCTTCTCTGATTTCACTTCTTTACTCATATCATTTATATATATAAGAAAACAAAGGTCAAATAATACTGCATTGAGGAATTCCCCTCTTATCAAATGTCTTAGCCAGGTCAATCATGATACAGTCCATTTGACCTCCTGAATCCAATATATCTGCTATATCTTGCTGGAATCCTACAAATTGAGCTTCAGTGGAATAACCTTTCCTAAACCCGAACTGCATTCTTTTGAACCAGTTATTAATTTTGCAAACATGTCTAATATAATCAGAAAGAGTGCTTTCCCAAAGCTTACATGCAATGCATGTCAAACTTACTGGCCTGTAATTTACAGTTTTATGTCTATCACGCTTTCCTTTGTACACAGGGGCTTACATAGCAACTCTCCATTCATATAGTACAGTTCCTTCATGCAAATAATAATCAAGTAAGTACTTCAGATATGGTACTATATCATAACCCATTGTCTTTAGTATATCCCCAGAAATTTTATCAATTCCAGCTGCTTTTCTAGTTTTCAACTTTCATATCTTATTGTAAATGCCATTGTTATCATAGGTAAATTTTAATACTTCTTTAGCATTAGTCACCTCCTCTATCTGGAAATCATCCTTGTAACCAACAATCTTTACTGCTAACTGAGTACTTCTGCCTTTTGAAGATCCTCACATGCATACTCCCCTAGCTCTTATGATTCCTGGAATGTCCTCCTTAGTACCTTTTTGTATCTATACATACCCTTCCATTTCTCAATAAAATTTGTATGACTGCCAATTATGCTTGCCATCATGTTATCCTTAGCTGACTTCTTTGCCACATTCAATTTCCTAGTAAGTCCCTTCAATTTCTCCTTACTTCCACAGCCATTTCTAACCATTTCTTTTCTATCTGCACTTCCTTCTAAGTCACTTTATTTCTCTGTTATAATAAAAGTGGGTCTTTACCATTTCTTACATCTTTAAAGGTATAAACCTGTTCAGATTCCTTAACAATTGCTTCAAACCCATCCCAGAGCCTGTTTACATTTTTATTTATCGTTTTTCACCGATCAGCCAACGGCTGTAGCCATGTTGAAACACCGGATCCCGTGAGATCTACAAAGTTAAGCAACATTGGACGTGCTCAAGATTTGGATGGGTTGCCACGTGCTGTTGGTGGGGGTATGGGAATGGAGGAGCGGAAAGGAACTGGCCACCCTACCACACGTAAACTCCAGCTCAGGCACACCTCTGCGGAAGTTCGGACCTGCCTTCGGGCAGAATACACCCTTACCTTCACCGATCATACCGTTGGTTACTTTTTAAAAACTCCCTCATGCCTGCAGTATCAGCCATATGATACTGCCTAATAGTACTACTTTTAAGAACTTCCTTTCTGTCACATTTATTTTTAACTATGACAAAAACAGGTTTGTGATCACTAATACCATCTATTTCCTCAATTTCTCTATAGAGCTCATCTAGTTTTACCAGCACCATGTCCAGTATATTCTTCCCTCTGGTTGGTTCCATCACTTTCTGAATCAGCTGTCCTTCCCATATTAACTTGTTTGCCATTTGTTGGTCATACTTCCTGTCATTCACATTATCCTCCCAATTGACATCTCCCACTACAATCACATTCCTTTCCATGTCATTTCCCACATAGCTGATCATCTTATCAAATAATTCTGAATCAGCATCAGCGCTACCCCTTCCTGGTCTGTATACTCCAAAGACATCAAGTTGCCTATTATCTCCAGAAATAAGCCTTACACCTAGAATTTCGTAGCTTACAATTTCTTCTTTCACCAGAATGAATGCTCCCCTTCCTACCATTCGTAGCCTATTTCTACAACACAATCCAATTCCGTGATAAAATTCCTGCATCCATTATATCATTTCTCAGCCATGATTCAACTCCTATTACAATATCTGGTACATATATATCAATTAAATTACTTAATTCTATGCCTTTCTTTACAATACTTCTACAGTTCAACACTAATATTTTTATATCATCCCTACTTGACTTTTAGATCTCTGTACCCTTATCACAGCTCCCTAGACCACCCCGTTTCCCTGAATGTACCTGCCTATAACCCTTATAAACAAATTTCCTAACTTATACATACCAAAGCAGTTTAAGTGAAGGCCATCTGAGAGCAGATCCCTATCTCTTATCCATCCATTAGGATCTAGAAATCTCACTCCCAGTTTCCCCACGTACCCACTCCAGTCTCATTTAAATCCCCAATCACCTTCCAGTCAGTATCCCTCCTACACAGTATTCCACTGATAATCTCCGCTTCCTTAAACTTTACCCGTGCTGCAATTACCAGATCCCACACATCCCCAACTATGTTGGTACTTATACTGGCTTGCCTTACGTTGTTGGTACCAACAGGAAACACTACCACCTTTTCTTCCCCCCCCCCCCCTTCTCTTCTACTTTCAACATTTGCCTCAACCCAATTCCCAGATTAACACTCTACCCTGGTTCCCTTTCCTCCACAAACTTTCCCCACATGTGTAACAATGGAATCCCCCATGACTAGAGCCTCAACCCTACCCACCTTATTTGATCCCTTCCCCTCTTGGTCAGCCCTATCTTTCCTGACAACTGCAGAAGCTACTTCCTCCATTTTCTCCCAGCCATGACCCTGTTACACCTGTCTTTTCCTATCCTATCCTCTACTCTACATTTCCCTTTCCTATCATTTCTCTTCCTCCTACTTCCACATTTCTCAGCAACAGTTCCCTGTTCCTCATCTTCCTTCTGTTCTACATGGAGTGACTCATACCGATTTCTCACAGACATCTGTCCTGAATTCTGATCCTGAATAGAGCCCTTAGCCTGCAATCTCCTTCATCTTAGAACATTCGACCACCTACAATATGAAGGTAGAGAATGTTTATATAGAAAGTATTAGAACATTTTCTTTGTTTTAGAAATCTAGAGAAGTACCATAAAACAAATTTTGAAATAACAATTTTGGGGAAGTGAAATTTCACACTCAAATTTACAAAAAAGTAACTCAACTGGCCTTATCTAAAGGACACCAGACAACTAAAGTTTTTCTTGACAATATGCATGTGCAAAACTATGTTGCAAGCTTAGACAGAACACTAAGACTGGCACACACCATTCAGTTTATTTCACACAGTTTTGATCAAATGTCTGAGAGAAAAAACAGTGAACGACCATATGCATGTAGCTCTTACAGCCATTTCCAAGATAAAGAAGAGAAGAACACTTCCGAAAACAAAATAGACAAAGAAATGGCCAATGAAACTATAAGATTTCTTACACACGAACTTACCGAGTGAATTGAGGTTGGAACCAGGCAAATGGTATAATTACTTACAGGCGGATGAAGAAAGGTATTTAGTCCTTATTAGTAAAGTAAATCATACTAAAATTTATATTTAATAATTGTTTTCAGTTTTTCAATCAATAATTCTTTCTGTAATGTTCAGATTATTTTTTTGATTTAATTTCCCATGGGCAAGTGTTTTGTCTGTAAATAACTATGAACTCTGGTACAACGACCCAGGATAATTAATGCAAATTGCTCAATTTTGCTACAAAATTTACCCAGAAGTTGAAACTGAACACGTACCAACATACGCTACAACTTGTACCATGTCTCGCTTGTTCACACGGAAAAATATGAAGCAGCTGTAGACTTTTCTCACGCCATGCCTAAGAAAGCTTATGCCCAGCAAATCATTTAATTTACTAGCATACACACCTAGTCTACCTTGTGATTCAGGTTTGTTCATGCAAGCTGGCAAGCAAAATGTAGTGTATGTTGTGCCCTTAAAGATGTCGCTTAGTCTACAGTATCATTTCTAAAATCCAAGCTCTTAATAATTTCCCTATCATTGCAAATACTGGTACTCCTTTTTTGTCTTCATTTTGCTCCCTCTGCACACCAACAAGTGATAAGGTTATATCTCCAATGTTGCTTCAATTTCTAGTAAAATTAATTTTCACCAAGCGTTCAGCAGAAGTAACTGAATAAAACTACGACACGTCCAGGTTTTCCTGAGCATTAGACTCCCTAGTCCCCACCCTCTATGTTTCAGTAAACTTCATAAGCAGAGCTAACTATGTTGAAATGCGGTATGGGCTTTGACCACTCCGATTTCTCGTGGTTCTGCTACAAAATTTCCAGTCTTAAGTTTGCTATGCTACTGACAATTGCATTCTGTTGATAAAAGCTTGTTTACATTAGTTCTTTTGAACTGATTTAGTGTATTATACAAGCACTATGGCTGAAGCAACACTAACCGAATCATATATACCTCACCAGATCCAAACGATTGCCAAAGATGCCGAATGCTCTGAGTATGAAAAGGACAACTGCCAGTTGATGTTCCTGCTTAGCAAGTCTACAGAATAAAACTACTGTTTATACAGGAAAAAAAGTTTCATATAAGAGTGAAACAAACATCTACAGCACTGTACTTCTTTACATTTGTCTATTTAATATACTCTTCATTTAATCATGAAGTGAATATTGTTCAGACTTAGCTGGACTAATTACTTGTCAACATTTGTTTAACTTTCTTTGACTGACTCAATTTCTGTTGTTCCTTGTGAAACATAGGGCATCAACAAAGCATCTCCATCTAATCCTGTTGCCAGCCAACCACTTCACATCTCTCCAGGTCTTGCCTTCTTCCATTGCCTCCACGTTTACAGATGTTTGTTTGGGCCTTTCTCTCCTTTTTTTTTTGCTAGGGGCTTTACGTCGCACCGACACAGATGGGTCTTATGGCGACGATGGGATAGGAAAGGCCTAGGAGTTGGAAGGAAGCGGCCATGGCCTTTATTAAGGTACAGCCCCAGCATTTGCCTGGTGTGAAAATGGGAAACCACGGAAAACCATCTTCAGGGCTGCCGATAGTGGGATTCGAACCTACTATCTCCCGGATGCAAGCTCACAGCCGCGCGCCTCTACGCGCACGGCCAACTCGCCCGGTTTCTCTCCTTTTACCCTGCGGGTTACAATCCAGTGCCTCTATCTCAATGGCTTCATTCCTTATTCTCAACGTATGCCCTATCCATTTCCGTCTCTTTATCTGTATGGCCATCTCGGTTTCACCCGTCCTTCTCCATAGTTCATCATTGGAGATTACTTCCGGCCAGTAGATGTTTAGAATCTTCCTTAAACAGCGGTTGACAAAGGTCTGCAACTTGGAGGTAATCACTTTAGTCACTTTCCAGGTCTCGGACCCATATAATAGAACAGCCTTGACATTACTTCGGAAAATGCAAAGTTTGGTCCTAATAGATATTCTTCTCTGATTGACAGTAGTACAAAAATGAACACTGAAGCAGCACTCTTCCCCCTCCCCAGTCCCCAATTCCCTATATAGCCAGTGACCAACAAAACTTGTGCCTTTAGTAGTAGAACAAAATTCTTTAGAAGTTATTCAGCTTTTTGACAGGCTGTTTTCTAAGTCATCAGCAAGCCATCTTTATATGGATGTATTTGACATCTGAACAACACAGATAGAACTTAATATAGAGAATGGACATTTAAACAATATTCTGAAGAAAAAAGATGCAAACAGCTCATGAACACACAGGAATATCAGCGATGGGTATATCTATAAATCACTGTCACATCTGCAACCTGTAGCACTAATAACACTCACACACACAATTTTACTTTACACTGCACCAAAAGATGCAGTAGGTCTTATGGCGATGCTGGGATAGGAAAGGGCTAGGAGTGGAAAAGAAACAACCGTGGCCTTAATTAAGGTACAACCCCACCATTCACCCAGTGCGAAAATGGGAAGTCATGGAAAACGATCTTCAGGGCTGCTGACAGAGGGGTTTGAACCCGCTATCTTTCAAATGCAAGGTGACAGCTATGTGACCCGAATCTCGCAGCTATCAGTTCCACATTAGCACTCACAACAGAGAGAGAGAGAGAGAGAGAGAGAGAGAAAGTGCCCGAATTTCAAAAATTATTGCCTCAGCCACAACTGAACCTGAAGACTGGGTCTGTGAAGCAGACACTATTTTCAATTCACTGAAGCAGCTAGTGTAACCACTTGTAACTATGTACAGTATTATATGAAAGTGGATCCCAAGTAAGTAGCATCAATAACATTTTCTTTTTGCACAAAATCGAGAGGACTGATTGTCATACCTGCTGGATATTCAGCCATGCTTGCATGCTACCATTCAATCAAGCAAAGTTGTTTTCTACTACTGTTATCATGATCATAGCCACAGAATCTCCAGTTTTGCTTGGAATCCAAATTACAGGAATGTGAATTTTAATTTCACAAATCCCTCAGACATTGGCTTGGATTCAAAGCATCGCCCCGCTGGAGAGAAGCCTGTACAGTAACAATATCCCTTCAACTATTATGCCCCTATACTGTCATTTAGTTCTACTTTAACCAAGTCCTTTTGTTACCAGAAATAAGAAAGTCTATGCACAACTACAAGCCATTTCAAAAGTTGTAAAATGAATAAGTATTTAGAAAATAATAGATAGTGGATCTGAATGGGTTAACATCAGAAGATTAATTTTCACTCAAAACACTTTCCAGTAATTTGCCCTGAACCAAATCCACAATTATTTTGCTATTTTAAAGAAAGTACAACAGCAATCTATAACATAAGGCTAGTGTATCAGGACTATCATTCTTCACAGACTCAGCCTTATATGCCCAAGAGAGATTCAGTTTACTCTGAAATCTACAGTAGTAGGCCTAGGGTAAAAGAGATCGTTGTTGAAGTTGACAAGAAGATAGCCAGATAGTGTCAGACTGAAATGTCTGCATATGATTGCCAAGGCCTTACGACCATCATCATCATTCTCCAGGCCCACAAGAAGATGATTTAAATAAAGCTGCAAACATTAGCCATACATACAAGTAACTGCCTAATTTATATTCACATCTAAAACAACCACAAGTTATTTAATCCAACTTTGCTTTTTATATTAATATAAATAAAAACTGCTTCATCTGCAAATAGGTGGATTACAATTTCTAAGTCTAAATGATTCCCATGTCTTAAAATGTTCTACCAGTGTGCCTACCCTCTGATAGCTACTGAAAAAACCCCACATTTTGGACAAATGTGTGGCAAATAAAAAAATGATAAAATAGCATCTTACTTTTCTGGTTTTGTGCGGTAGTGCTCAAATCTGAAGAGACCTCTACTATTTGCACTTATAGCAAGATGTTCTCCAGAATAAACATCGATTCTGAATGGGCTGCTAATAAGAGTCACTTTATTTCCACCAGATTTTATGGTGATGTAATCCTGAGTTTTCTCCACTACTTCCAGCCTGCAAGCAAAACAACTCATACAAATATCATAATCACTGATATCTAGTGCACAGCGTTTTATTCAGTAGTCTTTGAAACTGAGAAAATAAAAAACATGTATAACACAAACTCACCTCTCTTCTACAGGTTTACCAACTAAGACATTGTCTGGTTCATAACGTTCCTTGCTTCCAGACCATTCTGTGATTTTCATTCTAAAGGTATTATCAGCAAGAGCAATCAACTGAAGCTTGAACTTCACCATATTCTGAGTATTAAATACTTCAGCATTTATGCTGGACTCCTCAACTTGCACGGTACTTAGCTGCAATACATAATTGGAATTCCCAGGCTGAACATTCCGACATCGCCTGTAAAGAACAAGAAATTTAAAAATGAAATTAGCAACAAAAAATCTGACATTACAACCTTATATTTGAGGAGAAACAGGCGAAGGGAATGCAAAACTTCATTCAGGTTACCTTCCTAAGATTTCTTTAGAGGTACAGCACACAAAAGAATTTTGAAATTCTGGATAATTTACGGAACAAGTATAAGCAAGAGGTAATCAATTAAAGTAAGAAGCAATAATTGGTGCAATGTGGTGGAACACACAGAAGAATATGTTAACGAGATAAAGTTCAAGTACTAAAGAAAGCTGCATGATTGAATCACTTGTTTAACACGCCGTTTAACACTGCCCTGACTCAGATAGGTTTGCAGCGAGACAGGGGTACGATAGAGCTAGGTCTGGGATGAAAGCAGCTATGGCCTTATTATAATACAGCCACAGCATTTGCCAGGGGTGAAGTTAGAAAAAACATCTTTAGGGCTGCTGATGGCGGGGTGTGAAGCAACTATATCTTAAATGCAAGCTTTCAGCTTGAAATTCTGGATAATTTAAGGAACAAGTATAAGCAAGAGGTAATCAATGAAAGTAAGAAGCAATAATTGGTGTAATGTAGTGGAACACACAGAAGAATATGCTTTCACCAATTTTAATCAACTTACAGTGGGGCCATACTATGAAAACAGGATGATAAGTTACCCAGTAGACTGGCAGAGGGTAAGAAGAGAACCATACAACCAAGGATATGAGATTTGGTATTAAGCGATTTTAAAGAAGTATGGAAATTGATAAGGTTATAGTGGTAACTGCAGATAGAGTTGTATGGGAAAGCTTAATTTCACTATTTTTTTCAAATGGGCTTGTGTTGTCCATTACTTGGAAGCAAGATAAATTATACACAAACAACAGAACCACAGTGGCTTGAAAATAACTTCTGTAAGAGAAACCCCACCGTATACTCAACCCGCTGGCAACAAAAACTGTCAACTAGTTACTTTAGTTTCAATCCATAAGGAGCACTGATGAGACTCGTGAATTTTCTCAAATCCAAACAATGAACTTAAGCTGGCCAATGTTCAAAAGGAATACAGCAAGAACTTGGATTTACAGTGTAAAAGCATTTTGCACTATCTTGACAAAATGTTCTTACAGACCACAACTCATAGTCTAATCATCACGCTATTAGTACACAGGATATTAGGCATCAGGTGTGGATCTTTCAAAAAGACAAAGTGATTCACAGAACAAAAACCTTTACTTGCATCATATCTGAAGTTTAAGGCTTCTCCGAAAGTTATCAAACTACTTCTTTAAAACTGTTCTGGGTTTACCCTTGACCTGTTCTCTGTTTCAATTCATATCCACCACTCAACTTCTGCTAGTCCCAAGGGACACCTTAGGAAATCATGCATAGATCACTCAAGATTTCCCTGCCTTCAAATGATAGAAATTGTTGTCCATACAGGGTATTTACAGAAAATAAGTCTGATAGGAGCAGATCAGCTAGGTAGGGTGGAAGAAAGGTGGTGCACATTTTGCCAAAAATTCATAATCAGTGGCAATGCACAAGCTGAAGTAATTTCATATTGAAGGCAAACGGATGTTTTACCACAATTCTGACACATTTTCATGATATTTTCTTTCAGACGTACGTCTGTTCTGGTTTATCCTTGACCTAGTTCTGTTTCAAGTCATATATGCCACTACAACAATTTATATCATTTGAAGGCATGGAAATCTTAAGCGATCTATGCGTGACAATTTGCCCTTCAGGTAAGAATTTTCATCACCGATGTAAAATTAAACAGAAATTTTTTAAACCTAATCTTAAGTGTTCTAACAGGTAACAAAGGAACATTCTTCCAATTCATGAATTCAAGTCAAATCTTCCTGGCTTGAGACTTATGCTTCATGTCATTCCATCAGCAACAGTATTAGATGACTTCAGCAGCATGCTGATCTTTGTCAAATTTATTCTTGTCATCAAGGTAATTGTACCAATGATTTAAAACACTGAGCTATTTGAGCAATGCCAACGAATGTTACTGGTTTCTGACTGGCTTGCACCTGGGTTATGACATCACTGAATCACCCTTAGGCCCGGTTTCATCAACGTGGGTTAAATATACTCTAAGCCTGGGTTTGTTAACTTAGGGCTAATATTTTAACTCATTCTTACAAGTCACGCGTTTCACCAAGCTATTTCGGCAGAGGGTTAACTAACACTGCATTAACCCTCGCTGGAAACAGCTGCCGTACTAATCAAAGATTAGAGATCAGAGATTATGAACACACTTCTTGCTTGGTTCTTTTGTTTGCGCGGTATTTTGTTTTCTTTTTCAGGTCTGTGGTTGATATTCTTTCGTGATCGTGATCGAAAAATGGAAGTTCAGAAGAGAAACAGGGGCACAAATTTTTCTACTTTAGGAAAAGCATTACTTATTGAATTAGCCACCAAGTACCAAAGCATTACAGAATGCAAGAAGACTGATGGTGTAAAATTAAAAGAAAAGGACACATGGGAAAGAATAACAGGGGAATTTAATAGCATTGCCCACATTACAGTGAGATTTATGAAACAACTAAAACAGTTCTATAAAAATATTAAAAAGGCAGCGAGGAGAGCAAAGGGCGAGGAGCGTCTGTCAAGACTTAAAACAGATGGAGGTCCTTTACGACAACAAAAATTGATGAAGTGTTCTCTACCTAATAAGGGACCAAAGTGAGCCTAATGTCAACCCATATGACTGTGATGCAGAGTATTATGGTAAGTAATGCATTAATTTAATTACATTTCAATTGTATTATATATTCCGGTAACGGGAATTTAATTTTCGAACAGATAACATCGTAATATGAACTTTTAATTATAATGCTATCTATGTTTCATTTTAGGAGATGTTGAAATTATTCATGAAGAAAATGAAAATAGTCAGGATTTAGGGACTGAGTTACAAGAAGTCAATATTGACGTTTCTGAAGAACCTCAAGGCAGCACATTGTTTCAAGCCACCACACCTGAACATAACATATTATCACAGCAAGTCAGCACACCATCAAACAAGGACGAAACACCATGCAAAATATTGAATAAATTTCTTCAGGTTTCCTCTACTTCATACGAGAAATCTACGCCACCTGGAAGTCAACTGATTTTCATATAATTATTTCTTAACTTTTGTGCTCACTATTCAGCTGATTGTTCTTTATAAAAATGTTTGTTTAAAAAGAATATAAGAACTAGTTTAGATGAATATAAATCAATGAAGTCATAATTATTAATTATTATTAAGTGCACTACTATTCTTTTTCTACTGCCTTTTTTCACATCTGTGGGGTTGTGGGTGTGAACTGTGTCGCACATGTGGATTTGGCCCTGTTTTACGGCCGGATGCCCTTCCCGATACCTACCCTATATGAAGGGATGTAATCATTATTGCGTGTTTCTGTGGTGGTTAGTAGTGTAGTGTATTGTGCGAATATGAAGAGGAAAGTATTGGGACAAACACAAACACCCAGTCCCCAGGCCAGAAGAATTAATCAGAGGCTATTAAAATCCCTGACCCATCTGGGAATCGAACCCGGGAACCTCTGAACCGAAAACCTCAACAGTGACCATTCAGCCAATGAGTCGGACTGTCAAGTGCACTACTATGTTATATTAGTTCACTGCACACTAGTGCGGGTCTTTGAGATAAAATCCGAAATTGTTCATTATTGTATGTGTTTGCCTCGAGTAGTATTTTAACAGATTTTTGTTACTTCCAGACTAAAGATTCAACAGAGCTGATGAAAAGGGGAGGGAGAAAGGCACCATGATTCTACGAGGTTAGTGTTATCAGCTGATTCATGTTGTAGGTCGAACGTAGAGTGTTGCACGATTACCAAGATTCCCAACTATAATTTTTGTTTCCAGGTGAGCATCTGTTGGGAAAACATCACTGCACTTGCTGAGGAACAAACAACTCTCTGCAAAACAGAAATGAAAATGACTGAAGATAAGTATACCTACAAAAAGGAACTTCTAAAAATGAAAATAGAAATCGAAAAGCTCAGTAGGGAAAAGAGATGCCTAAATAATAGTGATTAGTTAGAATTTAGTTATATGGACTCATGAGTTTCTTACACACCTAATAATTAGATTATTATTGTTATTAATGTTGTTTTTTTACAAGTTTTAACTTGCTTATATAACTATTAGTTTTCTGATATTGAATTTTAGCTTTTCTGTGCCAAGAGTTGTTTTTTGAAAGTTGGCACACCTTCACATTAGCAATAACATACACAAAGTAAATACACAGTTTAGTTTCAAAGTGCATTTCTGTATAACCACTATGTAATACACAGTATAATGTTCATAAGTGTTATGTTTACAATTATTGAAGTATTGTTGTGCAACTGCATTCCTATATACCACTGCAGTGCTGTCGTTATCAATGTGAAGAATGATGTTATTCTCAATCCCAACATTCCTGTTCCTTCTCCTTCCTGTGAGGTACTGATGCAGAGTCAAGTCCTGTGGGGGGAAGTTCATCTCGGGTCTCTACAGCAATATTGTGTAGCACACCTGTTGCTACCATTACGGTCAACGTAGTTTCTACTTTAGTTCGCAAGCCCAAGTTTGTTTCAATCAGCTGTGTATTTTAACCTCTCGCAAATTTCATCAACGACTTTACTGACGACGTTTTTTTTACAGTCTATATCTCTTAAGAAATTGTTCCTCAGATTGATTTTCAAAGTCGTTCCTTCTTATCATAGGCCTATTTCTGTTAGGAACATCATTTAACAAATGCATAACGTGCATAAAGCAACTCTGCATCAAACGCATGATTTACGGTGGCCATTTTGCTTTTAACCTCAAATAAACAGTTTAACCCAGGTGAAAGAAGGGGTTAAGTTAATTCTGGCCTTAAACTACAGTTAAAAATAACCCTCCTTGATGAAACAGAATGAATAGTCAAATTCAGGGTTAAAACTGTATAACTTGGGGTTAAGGTTTAACCCATGTTGATGAAACCGGCCCTAAGTATGCTACCTTCTGACTGGCAGAATCTAGGGACCCTAACAGGCTGATTGAATTGCATTAAGGACTGGGGAACATACAGGATTGCAATGAGGAGACAGATTTCTGATCGGAATGCACAATGAGAACAAGTCTATTACATTGCAGTCTTTGTCTGTAAAATACATACAATAATCAGCAACTGTCTTGCAGAAAACAAGACCTACTGAATGAGTGAGCAAGAAAAAGCCAACAGAATATGCTATACACATTCAAATCTTTTATATCCATTTACAAAACACAGATTCTTTCTATTACATCCTACCAACATTTGTAACTTCAGTGCAAAGGTACTTGAAATCCACAAACAACAAAACAATTTCAATAAGAACCAAGACCTCAAACTCTATAGTGCTCACCCGTACGCAGTTTTTCTAAGGAAGCGATAGCAAAGTTTATTTATTATGAATTACATAAAGGTTAACAATTTCACACACGGAATCTACTGCATCATTATTTATGGAAAGTGACACTCAGATGAGATAACCTCCCAGAAACACTTTGTGCATGTACCAGTTTGCAGCTCTTTTGAGCCTGTTATAACCTGACTTCTCTCCCCACAGAAGAAGTCTTAACAATAGCAAAGGTTCTTTGACCACATGAATGCATATTATGATACTTGATTGTGCAAGGGGTCATTAACATCATTACAAAGAATTCTGAAGGACAAGGAATTTGTACAAAGGAGATCATACGTTAGAGAACGTAAAGACATACGCTTTAAGAAATTCTGTTTTCTGGGGGAGTACATGCAAAATAAGGACGGCGAAAACCATAAACCTGTTGTTTTCTTGGATGAGACTTGGAGTTTTAAGAATGCTGAATATATATTACAGGATTGGATACAAAAATCACAGAATAATTTATCATTATCATTAGGTGTCATTTGAATTCAAATGTGCATTTCTCTTTCAGGGTCACCTACATACTCTTGGGATAAATCATAGAAATCTAAACATGATGTTAAAGGAGTGATTCATCAACCTATTTCTGAGGGATAAAGACTGGTTATTGTTCATGTTCTGGTCTGTTTATACTTCTTTCTCTTGTTATTCTAAGCTGAAAATGACTGGCACATACAGAAAGAGACATAACTTAATATTTCACTGGATTCTATAAGTGGTTCTTTACTTCGCCTTCTCCACTGTTAAGAAGTCTCTTGTTCCAAAGATCTGTAGGTATTCATTTTAAGCCAAAGATTAACTGAAGAGAGAGAATTCACTTAAAACTTTGAGTGTATAATGATATCAGAAAATTACTTGTAGGCCTATTTATTAGGTTTGTTTTGTATTTGACAATCTCCACCTGAGGCAAGCTGAAATAATTTGTGAATGTTTGATTACTGGCTGTCAGACATTTACTTTCTTTCATATTTTCTTAGTGCCTGGTGCAGGTTCAGTTTGTCAGGTTGTGCAATGTTTCAGTAAGGAATCCTTTGCAGGGTGGTTTATAACAAGTAGATTTTGTTGTAAGGTATTCAAATAAGCATTTACAATACTGTATTATTGATGCAAGTGATCGTGGATTTCTTTCCTTCTCCCCTTATTCCAGTTATTTTCCAGGTTGCTGCAGCCAACCAGGCTCATTTTGGTTTTGGCAGGGGGGTACTTCCGCCGTTCCCCATTTAAAGGCGGTTGCCCTGCCGGAAATAGTGTGTTTTCTGACCCCGGCATTTAAATCCCAATAGATGCAGCGGCATAAATGTCATCCTTTGAGGAAAACTACATAGAAGTCTCAGATATGAATGTAATTACTTTTGCACTTTGTTTCTATTTGATCAGTGCATATATATTTGTACTACCTTAATTTAGAATCCAAATAATGCCCGCAAGTTTCCTAAACCATTTCACTGTCATTGCCTGCCTTACTAACAAGCAAAAGTCTCCTAGGATGTAATCATCAATTTCAGGTGAAATGAAATGGCATATGGTTTTAGTGCTGGGAGTGTCCGAGGGACAAGTTCGGCTCGCCAGATGCAGGTCCTTTGGAGTGAGACCCATAGGTAACCCGCGTGTCATGATGAGAATGAAATTACACCCAGCCCCCGTGCCAGCGAAATTAACCAATTATGGTTAAAATTCCTGACCCTGCCGGGAATCGAACTCAGGACCTCTGTGACCAAAGGCCAGCACACTAACAATTTAGCCATGGAGTTAAAACAGCCAAATCAATGTACATTAGAACACCTACATACAACCTTACAGTATACGAGGGTTGGGGCAAAAGTCATTGCAACTATTTTTTTTCTTGCAGATATGCAAGCGGAAGCTATGCAGACATAGTGTGTATTCACAACAACAGATGGCTCTGTGATTGCTGGTAGTGACAGAGCGCTTTGAAATCAGTTGTGTGGCGAGCGTCGTGCGAGATGGTAGTATTGAGCAGTCTGCATACATCAAAATGGCCATTCTCCGAGGGAGAAATGCGGAGGGCAGGTAGGATAGATGAAAGCGAAGAGGCTGGCACAAGTAAGTGAAAGCAATATCAGGACTCAACTAAGGGCCCCGTGGTCACCAATCCACGCTCCCAAGTTAAAGAGCCCCTGGGGCCCCTTTTAGCCACCTCTTACAACAAGCAGGGGGTACCATGGATGTTATTCTACTGCCACCACCCACAGAGGGGAAAGAGAGAAGGGTGTGGCAGTTACTATCAAGTCACAGACCGCAGTTCAGAAATTATTCTCATTCATTACAATGACAATAATGTTACTGTTACTTCAACTGTTTGTGGCACAGCACTATTGGGGCACGACAGAAGGTAGAGCAATGCCCAGAAAAGGTACTTAGCAATTGTTCAGCCAGCATGAAATTATATCATATGTACATGGGTGGCATTCATCGCTTAAATCAAAATGTATCTTTGTATTGCATCAACATTAGAAACAAGAAATGGTTCTGGCCTTTGACAGCATTCATTCTGAATGATTCAACGAATAGCGCTTGGCAACACTATCATCTAACTCCGAAGGGAAGAGAAGAAAAAATGAACTTCCTGAGAACCAAACGCTAAATAGTAAGGGCATATTTGGGGACCTGTGCTACTCAACATCCTTCCCCAAGGAGACCAAGCATGAAAGTGTCCTCAAGAGTGTTACCTGATGTGTAGATTGATGGGATCTCTCATTGCCTCAAAACATAAGGCACCGAAGTTCGAAGGCCTAGAGATACTTAGCTCACTATACATCAGATAATGGTCTGTATCAAAAAATCTCCGGAAAATCCGTACGTTCCTAACAGATTTCCTGAATTCAAAGTCGAATAAGATATAGTCTACTATGGAACTCCCATGTGTAGTGATGAATAGCCTTATGCGTGAAGAATGTATTCATAACTGCTAATTCCATACTAGCACAGAAGTCCAGCAAACACTTCCCATTTCTATTAGCTTCCATATCTTCCCACATTTACCAATCACCCTTTCATATCCTTCAGTTCTATTTCCAACTCTCGCACTGAAATCGCAAATTAGTACTAGCCTATCCTTGCTGGTGACCCTGACTAAGATGTCACTCAATGCCTCATAAAACTTATGAACTTCATCCTAATCTACACCCTCACACGGTCAATACACAGGCAATTCTAGTCCTAATTCCTCCAACTGCCAAATCTACTCACATCATTTGCTCATTTATGGGCCTAACAAACTATGTTGCATGCATTACTATTCTCGAGGAACACTCTGCCCTTCCATTTTTAACACCCATCAAGTTCACTTCATAATCTATCTCTTCCACGTTATCTTCCCTTACCCAAATATCATTAACTCCTAACACCTCCAGATGCATTCTCTTTGCTGACTCAGCTAGTTCTACTTTCTTCAAAAAGCCCCATTCATATTGATAGCTCACCCATCAAATTCCATTCATTTTTCCAAGTTGTTTCCAAGCAGTCCCTCGCCTGTCAAATGAGAGTGGGACTCCGTTACTCCCATAGGTCCAAGGTTGACTTAAAATGTTAAGAGTGTGCTCGGTAAAATTTCTGTGAAGCAGTGGTGGTGGTAGTAGTGATTTTTGTTTTAAGAGGAAGTACAGCTAGGTAATCATC
Organism: Anabrus simplex; assembly: GCF_040414725.1. NCBI lineage: Eukaryota > Metazoa > Arthropoda > Insecta > Orthoptera > Tettigoniidae > Anabrus > Anabrus simplex. The sequence goes on from NC_090271.1 coordinate 232,878,928, forward strand.
CTCTCTGAACAAAAAAATGGAAAATAAATTTAAAATAAAACAAATTTATTTATTCAACAAAAGAATTTTGAAATGAATTACAAAATAAAACAAATTATTGTCTCGAGCCAAAAAGGTTACTAACAAATCAAATGGGAACTAAGTTCCCTGAGTAACAGAACACTTGAAATTATCATACCCTTGATTAATCCACTGCCACACACAAAGCAGATGAGATTAGCAGTAGTCATGTCATAGGCTAGTATGCGTTCAAGTGTTTCCTACAGGCCAAGGCTCCGTCTTAGGCCAGAGAGATTGGGGTACACCGAGGATGTGGGCTACGGTGAAGTCGGCACCACAAGCACACACAGGTGGGGCGGGTCTTCCTTCTCTAGGGGATAAGAGTGTGTAGATCGTCCATGACCTGTCCTCAGCCTACATAAAACTACAGCCTCTCTTTGTGAAGGCCGGAAGGAGGACTGCCACATGGTTTCTGTCTTCTTATTCAGAGTTCGGATAGCTAGCCACTCCCGATTCCCAGGACGAAAAGATAGTTTGACATAGCTGAGAACAAATATCTTTAACAGGTACATTCATAGGCCTTGGATGTAAAAGCACCGGTTCCTTTGCAGCTTCATCGGCAAGTTCATTTCCCCCAATCCCAGCGTGGCTTGGAAGCCACGCAAAAGTGATTCTGGTATCAGCATCACTTAACCAGGCTAGAAGGTCGTGAATCCGCGGCACCAGTGGGTGTTGTGGGAAACAGGTGTCAATGGACTGCAGAGAACTTAACGAGTCTTTACACGCAAGAAAGTAGTTCCTTTCATCACCCAGTATAAACTGCAGAGCTTCTAAGATAGCAAAAAAGCTCTGCAATATACATGCTACAGACACAAGGATCTTAATGCTCATATTAATCAGTGACGGAAGAGCAACCCACATTTTCTCCAATCTTAGAACAATTCCATCCATGAAAACTTGTCCCGCGGCCAGATAACAGTGAAAGAAGTCCTGAAAACCACTCCAATGAATAGAGGCATCCGTGTTTACTTTGGGTCCATGGAGTAGATCTAGCCATATATCCGGTCGTGGAACTAACCGTGGAGGTACCTCGCTAAAAGTCCGCTCAAGACAACCAATAGCCAGATTTAACTCGCAACACAAGCTATCAATTCGAATCCCAAAATGGCCGTGTGGCATTCGGTCAGTCTTGGTACCTCTGGTGGATGTTGCCCTTACTTACACAGTCCCAGTGAGGATCTCTCCTCTAACGGGTTAGGGACCACCGGTAAATTAGAGTCAAACCGCCTGAGCACAAGGAGGGCCATGACTCAGAATATGTCAGATGCCCACTCCCATTCCATAGCAACTGATATCCCGACTCTTAGGACCTCTTACTAGGCCACTCAGCCATTGCCCATGGGTCACGAACTAAGACGTGACTACAGTAACCCACGCCACGAACCATCTCTTTTTGCTTTGTTTGTATTAAATGGAATATTTAAATCCCAATTACTTCTTGCGATTTACTGCTATGATCCACCGTCTTTTCAAATTCATATAGCATACCTGCCAACTTAACAAAACCAAAAAATCACAGGAGATTTTGACATGAAAATTAGGAAAAATCAGGAGAAATCAGGAAATACAATTGGTCAAAACTGCTTATTTTACAAGTCTTGTATTACACAAGAGTACTATGGTATATTTTATAACACTTATTGTCTCAAAATCTAACTGCTGCTATAAGAGGCTACAAGGCTAAAAATTAAACATCTCTATTCCCTCACAGGAAGTATGTGATTGGGATGATCGGTCTCTGATAAGCTTTCCGAAATAGTGTGAACTCAAGCTCCACACGTGTGAATCAGTTATGCACTTAGCAAATGCATAGATTAATATATCGCATCACACTCCCGTGCATTTATGTGAAGAGAAATGCTATTTTTATCAAGTAATAAATTAAAATTCACCAGAACTGTCTCCAAAAGGGTCCCAAAATCTCTACAAAAGTCACTAGTCACTATCTTTGAAATTCTGTCACTAAATTACTTAAAAAAAACCTCAAAATCTAGCAACTAGTCTCTAGAGTCGACCGATGTGAACGAACACGAACATAACACGTGAGAACGAAAGATTGACAATCGATTAATGCATCGCGATATACAGTTTTCAATAAGCATTGCACATTCACGCACATTTCTCGTATTAAGAAACGTCGATATTTCATTTGAAAATGGCCAATGAGCGAAGGACTTTCGGCCACTGGCATACAAAGCTGAAATGGCAGGATTTGAAAACAAATGTTTGAAGTTCACAAAACAAGAAGCTAAAATCGGGAAAAACAATAAATCAGGAGGCTGGAAAAACTGTCAAAAATCGGGAGTCTCCCGCCTAAATCGGGAAAGTTGGCAGGTATGATATAGTTACTTCAGCCAACAAGCACATATTTCTGCCACAACGTTATGACATTAGAAGATAATAATCTGGATATAATACTATAAAATGATTGAATAAATGCATGTGAACATCACACACACTCCAGCTTCTTATGGTCTTTTGATGAATGGGTCTCTAAGTAATTCTCGTAATATTCACCACCGGCAGCACGTTGCTAAACACGCAGAGCCTATAGTGGTACCTATTCCTACTTGCCTTACATTCTTGGTATCGTCCGGCTCCATGGCTAAATGGTTAGCGTGCTGGCCTTTGGTCACGGGGGTCCCAGGTTTGATTCCCGGCAGGGTCAGGAATTTTAACCATAATTGGTTAATTTCGTTGACACGGGGGCTGGGTGTATGTGCCGTCATCATCATTTCATCCCCATCATGACGTGCAGGTCGCCCATGGGCGTCAAATCAAAAGACCTGTATCTGTTGAGTCATACGCCATTTCATTTCATTCTTGGTGTCAATACAAAAAACTACAACCTTTTTCCTAACCCTTCTACTTTCCTCAATTCCTGGTTAACACCTACCCTGGTTCCCTTTCCTTCACATACTTTTCCCATGTGCCTAATAACAGAGTCTCCCATAACTAGATCCATCATACACAACTCATTAGATCCCTCCCCTCCTCGTCTCCCTAAGCTTCCAACAGCTACAGTACCTAATTCCTCCTCCGCTTTCTCCCTCCCATGAACTTGTTCCACCTCCCTCCTTTCCTCTTATCTTCTTTCCCTCCTCCGTAACACTTCCGTGTTCAAGTTCCTCCGCTGTTCTCGATGCAGTGACTGACTGATTCATCAACAATACCTCTTGCAAATTCTCACCCAACCTAGACCCCTTGCCCTCAGTTTCCTTCCACTTAAAACATTAGCCCACCTGTCTTCCACAACTTCTCTCCTTCCTTCCTGTCTACCAACAACATGCAGTACATTGTCCATCGACAGTGGCATGCCGAAAGTCAAGGGATAGCAGTATTTAAATGTAATAGTCGGGGGCATCACTACTGTAAAATCTTGGAAGTGACCAGACCTGTATCAGGTGTGATCTGACATTTCAAAAGAGGGTATAAACATCGTCCGTGATGGTCGTGGCAAGATGACATGAATTATAGTCTTTTGAAAGGGGTGTGACAGCTGGGGCCAGATGGATGGGACATTCCACTGCTGAAGTTGTGCAGACATTTCACATCCTTCATTCGACAGTGTCCCGTGTGTATCAGGAATACCCCATGGAAGGCATTACCACCCACAGTAAACAACGCAATGGTCGACCACGGATGCTTAATGATAGCAATTAGCAGAGCCTCGCTAGAAGTGTCCGTGGTAACAGGGAAGCCACACTGGCTCAAATCACATCCGCATTCAATTCAGGGGGTAACAGACACACATCCAGCAGGTCAGTCCAGTGTACTGTAACATTAGTGAGATATGGGAGAAGACTACCCAAGTACCCATGTTAATACCATGATACCAGACACAGCATCTCACCTGGGCACGCGACATTGCTAATTGGACCCTGGAGGACTGCAACATGTAGCTTGGTCAAATGAGTCACTCTTCCAGTTGTTTTTTCCCCTACAAGTTGTTTTACGTCGCACCGACACAGATAGGTCTTATGGTGACGATAGAACAGGAAATGGCTGGGAGTGGGAAGGAAGCGGCCATGGCTTTAAGATACAGCCCCAGCATTTGCCTGGTGTGAAAATGGGAAACCACAGAAAACCATCTTCAGGGCTGCCGATAGTGGGGTTTGAACCCGCTATCTCCCGAATACTGGCCGCACTTAAGCGACTGCAGCTATCGAGCTTGGTCCAGTTGTTTTAAGCTGAATGGCGCAGGCCTCATGAAGCCATGGTCCCCAGTTAACAATGTACCATACAGGCTCGTGGTAGCTCCATAATGGTGTGGGTTGTGTTCACATGGCATGGGTTGAAGCCGCTAACCCACTTCAACACGTCACTGACTGCTACGCTGGACTGCTTGGTGACCACTTGCAGCCTTTTATGGACTTCATGTTCTCCTACAATGACATATTCCAGCAGGATGATGCACCATGCCACTGGGCCCAATTTGTCAAGGATTGGTTTGAGGAGCATTCTGGAGAGTTACAACAACTGCTACAGCCAATTTGTTCGCCTGATGTAAACCCTGTTGAGCATTAATGGGATGTGGTAGTGAGGTCTATCCACTGCCAAGACTCTGCACCTACATTAAAACAGCATGGGTCAGAATGTCTCCACAGGTGTTTCTTCATTTCTTCCATTTATGGAATCAATGCCATGATGAGTTGCTGCACTTGGCCAAGCTAGAGGAGGGTCTGCACGATACTAGACTCCTATGCCATGACATCTGGCATGTCAGTGTAGAATCCCTATTTACAGTATTTATTTATTTAAAAATATATATATACCGAGCTTGATAGCTGCAGTCGCTTAAGTGCGGCCAATATCCAGTATTCGGGAGATAGTAGGTTCGAACCCCACTGTCGGCAGCCCTGAAAATGGTTTTCCGTGGTTTCCCATTTTCACACCAGGCAAATGCTGGGGCTGTACCTTAAGTAAGGCCACGGCCGCTTCCTTCCCACTCCTAGCCCTTCCCTGTCCGATCGTCGCCATAAGACCTATCTGTGTCGGTGCGATGTAAAGCAACTAGCAAAAAAAATATATATACAAAATAAAAAGTAGATCGGTAGATCAGGTTGGCAGACTTAATTTCTATCCAATGCAAACTGATGAAACCAAGTGATAATAATAGGTTCTGATTCAAGTAAATAAATAGGGCAAGATAATGGCAAAAATGCTTGGTTGTAATTGGGCACACTTGATTTCCAGTATGATGGGACAGTCTCATACGACAACTGTTTAACATGTGCCTTAATCTTCATAGAACTTATCCTGCTTAATTGCAGTCTGCTGTTGTGCACTGTCTTTTCCACTTGATGTGGTCTTGTGAATCTTTAGGAGAGACTTTCATCACATGCATTTCCTCCTGCAGAGTGTTGAACCAGTGCTTCTTTGGTCGCCCTTGTGGTCTGCGGCCCTCAGGACTTAAGTGTAATGCCCTTCTCGCAACTGAAGAACCAAGTGTGTATAGCACGTGGCCATACCATTGCAAACAATTCTCTCACATATTTTCACGGATTGGGACTGCACCAAATGCCATCCAAACATCCTCATTTCTGTTGTGATCCAGTCTAATGAGTTCCATTGGCCAGTGAAGATCATCTCCATGGCAAGCAGCTGTTGTTCGTGTCTCCTTGTGACTGGCCAACACTCAGTTCCATACAGTGCCACTGGTCTAAAGACGGTTCTATAGAATTTTGATTTCAGATACATTGGCACCCTCCAATCAAAAGGGACTCCTGTGACTTGGCGCCACTTCATCCAGGCAGCGCTGATTCTGCTTCGAAAATCTGGGAGCATGTCACCATCTGATTGGATAAGCGATCCCAGATGTTTAAATTGAGAGGTTTTCAGAATATCAATGGTGTCAATATTAACTGACCCATCACTTTGTTCCACAACACTCTAGGTACTCAGTCTTGCCAACATTTTGATAAAAATTATAAAGAAAATTAAATTCCATGAATAAGTTAAACAATGTGCCTCTTTTGAACATGTAACCATAAGCCATCTCCTTCACAGAGACCTATTGGTACTAGCATGAATGACTCAAATTCTTTAAATTGGTTAAAAAACAGAAATGGGCTTCTTCTTCTTGAGCTGTCTTTTTGCAGGCTGGCAACCATTATGGAGTAATTTTTCCTATTTTGTTTCTCCCATATCAGAGTTGCTACAGGTAGAGCCCAGCATGGATGCAGATATCCGCGAAGATAGTGTCTTGGCGGATGCAAACTGTATGGCAGTGCGGACAATTGGACTGAATTTTTAGATAATGAAGTTTATTGATTTTCACTCAGGCATATTTTTATTTTTGCATGTGGTTAAGCGATCCTTAACATTGATTTGAGGGAATGGTGATATATAAAGGGCCTTGAGGTTATAAAGCCGTAAATCTCACTTAAGCCTAACTGGCTTTTCCCCCGCAATTAACGGAAGGAAGGAACAAAGGTCAGTAAGTCAGTAGTTGCCGCAAAAAGAAATCTCTCATAAACCTGTGACTGTAGGGGGGTCTGGTGCCAGGTATCAGGCATACTGTATTATGTTAACAGATCTATCCCTGTCAATAACTTGGGTGTAATATACTGTAGTTAAAACTTTACAATATCCTCGTATAACCATCAGCGGATGCGGATAATATTTTGCATATCTGCGCAGGGCTCTAGCCACAGGTACTGTGGATGTCGAGCTATTGTCAGAGGTTCCATATCCAGGATAATTTTCTCCACCTACTTCCAAGTTTCCCTCCTATCTTGCTATAAATGAACAGTGTCAGGCTGTATTTGTCATTTCTAAAGATGTCAATGTAGTAGGCTGTTTTCCTGCATTATGCAAGGGTTAAGATTTCATATGATTTCCAAGCATGAAGGAATACCACCTCATAGGCGACATCCTCATTTCAAAGGCCTGCAGTCAGTTCAATGACAAAACTGAGAAACCTGCTGAGTAAAATTCATGTCTAGATTAGAGACAATTCCTCAAGGTCAGGATTCAGCATATCTCTGTAGAATTTGAATCTGATACAAGTCTGCTTATAAAACAGATTTAGGACAAATCCCTAAAACCTACATGTAAACAGGGACCAATGTTTGCAGAAAATAATCAAAGAACTTCTCTAAAAAAATACCTACAGAATAGCTAACAAGTTAATCTGCTTTCAGTTGTTCAACAACATTGTTCCGGAAGTTGACTGATCTGAGTTTACAATGCAGAACATTATTTGCATAAAGTCTGCTTCGAATGAAGAAATCCCAAGTTTCTATTTGTATACATTAAACATATTATTTACAAAATTCTTGGACAAACATATAAAGAATAGGCAACAACACAATTATAATTCACAAATAAACAATTAACTGATATGGTCCATATGTATGATAATTCTACACTGATAACTAGGTTCGTCGGAAAAATATGTGAAAATAACATAAGTAACGCAGAGGATAAAATTCACTTACCTGCAAAAGCTGCTTTGTTGACATGTTTTGAAATTACTTCGGTCAACTGAATTGACACTGGTTAAAATCAGTACACATGCTATTACGAAAAGGGGATGAGAATACCTGTGAAGCACAAGAATAAATCACATTAAAATAAGTAACATTTCTAACCACACTTGCTCACATTCTACAAATAAACCCCAACATATCTACTGTGGCACAGGATGTAGCACAATATAAATATTAAAAATCTGGATTTAAGTTAAACCCCTCAGTCGTAAGTAAGTTGTGTGCTACACTCCATTTTAGATGGGTATGAAGATATTTTGTCAATAGAAATATACACCAGAGGTTACCAATTTCTGGATAAATTTTTAAGTTTCATCAACACTGAGCCTCGTAAGGAATAATGGCTCAGATTAATATACTTTCAAAGACCTCTTCCATGTATTTTAGCAGGGTACGCAAGTGTTTTTGAATGACAAAGGAATAAATAAGTCGTATATAGAAAAACAGGAATAATCATAATAGGACTGAAGATCAGCAGACAGAAAATCTATTACGTGTACTGTAACATCTTTTTTTTACTATTTACTTTACGTTACACCGACACCAGATATTATAGATTCACAATTAAGTATTTATTTTCCACCTAGTCGATACAATGATTGTATCGACTAGGTGGAAAATAAATACTTAATTGTGAATCTATTGAAGTGCGATACGGACCATGAAGCTGATTTTATGTAACCAGATATTATGGCGACGATGGGACAGGAAAGACCTATGAGAAGCAGCCGTGGCCTTAATTAAGGTACAGCCCCAGCATTTGCCTGGTGTGAAAATGGGAAACCACGGAAAACCATTTTCACGGCTGCCAACAGTGGGGTTTGAACCCACTATCTCTCGGATGCAAGCTCCAGCTGTGCGCCCCCAACCGCACGGCCAACTCACCCAGTTACTGTAACCTCACCAGCACTAATGACATTGTACTTGCAGTTAGAGAAGTCAACGCCTTCAAGTATCTTGGATCAATTCCCTGCTAAGATGAAACCAACGACATAGATATGCTAGTTATGGGTGGACAAAATGGAGATAATTATCCAGAGTAATGTGTTACAAGAGAATGCTGATATATGGTGCAGAGTAATGGGTTGTTAAGAGACAGCATGTACATTAGTTGTATGCTAAAGAAATAGTGTCACGTTACTCTACAATGTGAAAAATGCCAACATTCGTAGAAGCTTCAAGATTAGGCTCAAAACAGACAAGGTCTCCAAGTGCAGGTTAAGAGGGTACAGCCATGAGATGACAAGACCAGATGACCAAACAAGTGATGGAGATGGAAACTAAGCCAAGAGGAAGTGGAAAAGTCCATCAAATATTGATGTGTGTAGTCAACAGAGACCTGAAGAAAGCCAAGTTGTGTCCAGTATCCATCAAAGATAGACTTAACTAGAATATCTGAACTAGGAGAGCAGACTCCAAATGAAATACGCGTAGGAAGAATAATTTACTTAATACTTCATTTCATCCCTGTATATTATCCTACAATTCCGTCCGACTCGTTGGCTGAACGGTCAGCGTACTGGCCTTCGGTTCAGAGGGTCCCGGGTTCGATTCCCGGCCGGGTCGGGGATTTTAACCTTAATTGGTTAATTCCAATGGCACGGGGGCTGGGTGTATGTGTTGTCTTCATCATCATTTCATCCTCATCACGACGCGCAGGTCACCTACGGGTGTCAAATAGAAAGACCTGCACCTGGCGAGCCAAACCCGTCCTGGGATATCCCGGCACTAAAAGCCATACGACATTTCATTTCATCCTACAATTCCTATAGTTTTCCTTATCTTCAGGATTACAACTTACTAAATTCCTGAAAGTGTGGAGGTGAGCTGTATACCACTACACAATTTTTGAGAGCCTCCCTTTTTCACCAGAATTCTTGAGCTTGGACAGCTATCATTAAGAATATTAGCCAGCATACTCAAACATACATAAAAACAAGAATATCACTGTTATTAAATAACGCTTCCCAATCAGTTCCAGGTATAACTTCAGTAACTGTACAGGAGATAAATATTTTACAAATTTTATCTCTTATTACTCCAGAGAACAGGGAAAGGTATGTCACAGACAAACGTAAAGCTAAGAAAGTTGTCGCTGAAGCTAGGCGCAGTTGCTATAATCACCTGCATAGAAAACTAGACTCAAAGGAAGGAGAGAAAGTTAGACAAAGTCAACACAGGATATTGAGCACTAACTTATGTGTGCAAAAAGGCAAAGATGGTCAACGATTACAGGACAAGCAGGACATACTCAATTGTTGGCAACCACACTTTGAAGAGATTTCCAACAATTAGTTCCCACATCCTTCTATTCCAGAAAGTAATTCAACAGCAGATCATATCTCACACACCACGCCAGGTGAAATCACCAGTATGCCTACCATCAGGAACATAAAAAGTGCCACGACCAGATGACCTTCCGGCAGACGTCTGGAAGTTGCAGGAATTTAACAAACCTGCGATTACCCGGCTGACCAACTTTTTTAATGCCATAGTTGACTGTCACTGTTCCTAGCAAAAGGCTATAAGCATCACTGTGCCCATCTTTAAGCAAAAAGGTGATGCAGAAAAATGAAAGAAGAATTTGTAAGCTACGAAAAAGTTAAGGATGAAAAACATGAAATTCCGGGTGTAAGGCTCTTCTCTAAAGATAATAGGCAACTTGATGTCTTTGTGTGTACAGACCGGCAAAGGGTAGCGCTGACGCTGATTCAGAATTATTTGATAAGATAATCAGCTATGTTGGAAATGATATGGAAAGGAATGTATTAGTAGCAGGTGATCTCAATTTACCAAATGTCAATTGGGAAGGCAATGAAATGACAGGAAGCATGACCAACAAATGGCAAATAAGTTAATATGGGAAGGGCACCTGATTCAGAAAGTAATGGAACCAACTAGAGGGAAGAATATTTCGGATGTGGTGCTGATAAAACCAGATGAGCTCTATAGAGAAACCGAAGTAATTGATGGTATTAGTGATCACAAAGCTGTTTTTGTCGAAGTTAAAAATAAATGTGAAAGAAAGGAAGGTATTAAAATTAGGACTATTAGGCAGTACCATTTGGCTGACAAAACAGGCATGAGGGAGTTTTTAAAAAGTAACTATGATCGCTGGAAAATGGTAAATAAAAATGTAAACAGACTCTGGGATGGGTTTAAAGCAATTGAGGAATGTGAAAATAGGTTTGTTCCTTTAAAGGTGGTAAGAAATGGTAAGGATCCACTATAACAGAGAAGTAAAGAGGCTAAGGAGGAGGTGCAGACTGGAAAGAAATAGTTAGAAATGGTTATGGAAGTAAGGAGAAATTGAAGGAACTTACTAGGAAATTGAATCTAGCAAAGAAGTCAGCTAAGGATAACATGATGGCAAGCATAATTGGTGGTCATACAAAATTTAGTGAAAAATGGAAGAGTGTGTATATGTATTTTCTGCGCACCTTTTCTGGATACATTTACACCCTAGTGCTGAATTGGTCGACCTCGGCAATCTTCAAGATTCGTACTGGCAACCTTTGAAACACAAACTATGAATCGCTGTGCGACATCTGGCGTACACTTTACGTGCTAGTACTGTTATTTACACAGCAAAGCCAAACTATAGAATTCACTCTAGGAATAAGATTCTCATCGAGAAATGTTATATAATGTTTGTGTGACACAGTTGTTGGCTTAAGATAACAAAGGTTTAGCAAAATTCATATCGATCGATCATATTATCGATTCAATTCAGATTTCATTTCCATTCAGTTGGCAGTACTACTGGAACCGGAACTGCTCCCTCCTTACTCCTCACACCTGTACACAAATATATCAATAAATAGTGCGCAGGTAATACTTTAAGGCAGAAACAGGTTCAAAGAAGGACATTCCAGGAATCATTAATGAACAAGGGGAGTGTGTGTGCAAGGATCTTCAAAAGGAAGAAGTATTCAGTCAGCAGTATGTAAAGATTGTTGGTTACAAGGATAATGTCCAGATAGGGGATGTGAGTAACACTAAAGTATTAAAATTTACCTATGATAACAATGACATTTACAGTAAGATACAAAAGTTAAAAACTAGAAAAGCAGCTGGAATTAAGATTTCTGGGGATATACTAAAGGCAATGGGTTGGGATATAGTACCATATCTGAAATACTTATTTGATTATTGTTTGGTTGAAGGAGCTATCCCAAATGAATGGAGAGTTGCTATAGTAGCCCCTGTGTATAAAGGAAAGGGTGATAGGCATAAAGCTGAAAATTACAGGCCAGTCAGTTTGACATGCATTGTATGTAAGCTTTGGGAAAGCATTCTTTCTGATTATATTAGGTATGTTTGCGAAATTAATAACCGATTTGACAGAAGGCAGTTTGGGTTCAGGAAAGGTTATTCCACTGAAGCTCAGCTTGTAGGATTTCAACAAGATATAGCAGATATCCTGGATTCAGGAGACCAAATGGACTGTACTGCGATTGACCTATCTAAGGCATTTGATAGGGTAGATCATGGAAGATTACTGGCAAAAATGAGTGCAACTGGACTAGAAAAAAGAGTGACTGAATGGGTGGCTATATTTCTAGAAAACAGAACTCAGAGAATTAGAGTAGGCGAAGCTTAATCTGACCCTGTAATAATTAAGATGGGAAATCCCTCAAGGCAGTATTATTGGACCTTTGTTTTCTTATATATCATCAATGATATGTGTAAAGAAATGGAATCAGAGATAAGGCTGTTTGCAGATGATGTTATTCTGTACAGAGTAATAAATAAGTTACAAGATTGTGCGTGGCTGCAGGGTGACCTCGATAGTGTTGTGAGATGGACGGTGGACAATGGTATGATGATAAACGGGGTTAAAAGTCAGGTTGTTTCACAAATAGGAAAAGTCCTCTCAGTTTTAATTACTGTGTTGATGGGGTGAAAGTTCCTTTTGGGGATCATTGTATGTACCTAGGTGTTAATAGTGTTAATATAAGAAAAGACCTTCATTGGGGTAATCACATAAGTATGACTGTTAATAAAGGGTACAGATCTCTGCACATGGTTATGAGGGTATTTAGGGGTTGTAGTAAGGATGTAAAGGATAGGGCATGTAAGTCTCTGGTAAGACCCCAACTAGAGTATGGTTCCAGTGTATGGGACCCTTACCAGGATTACTTTATTCAAAGGCATTAATACGTGTGAAATAATGGACAATAGTACCAAACAGTGCGGCTTCGTCAACCATACTGGAACAACTGATGCAATCATTGCTGCCACAATGCTCATTGAAAAGCACTCAGACAGACAACAACCACTGCATATTGCCTTCCTTGATCTTGAAAAGGTTTGTGATCCTGTGTCACACAGTGTGATCCGGTATGCACTTCGTGACCATGTTATTCCAAAAATGTTTATCAATTGGATCAAGATGCTATATATATAAACACCTGCCGATTATTTCATATGTCTTTGATTAAGTATTCTCTTAAAGATCTTCATTGTGTACAACTGGAGGTGAATTGGATGGTAACTTGCACATTATTTGTCTACTGATGTCCTCCCACGCCATCTCTCCTCTGACAGCTCAGAACATACCATTTAATCGAGCAGGTTGTCTCCTTTCTCCCAAATCTTCCCAGCCCAAACTTTGCAACATTTTTGCAACGCTACTCTTTTGTTGGAAATCACCCAGAACAAATCGAGCTGCTTTTATTTGGATTTTTTCCACTTCTTGAATCGGTAGAAATTCAGTAAAACTTACATTACTTTTATACCATGATAAAGATGTAATATGTTGGAAATCCTAAGTGGAATACCCTTGTAGAGGAGAGATGTGTTCACTGCGACAGTTAAGAACCCACCCGCCATCCCCCAGAAGTAATTTTGCTTTTATAAGCTAATACAATTTATCACGTGCCATAGTCCATCGCCTAACTACGTACCAGCATTTCCATTGGGTGAGACACAATGGGACATGATGTCACTCCCAGCAATGAAGTAAAATGAATTCCGTTACCAACCTAAGCACAAGAAATACACAACTGCACAATAAATACACAAGTGAATGCAATCTGTAAAGATGGTGGTGGTGATTAATTGTTTTAAGAGGAAGTATCTGTAAAGAAAGAACTCACCTTCCCAATGGCCTAATCCAGACTAATGGCTTTGTCATTAACCTACTCTAACCAGTCCAGACCAATGGAGGTGTCGCGCAGGATACTAGAGGCCCAGGGGCGCTTTGCGGCTTCTAACCCAGGGGCTTACGGCGCCAGACCCCATTTGCTAGATCCAGACCAATGGCTTTGTCACTAACCTATCCTAACCAATCCAGACCAATGTAGGTGTCACGCGGGATACTAGAGGCCTAGGGCCACTTCGCGGCTCCTAAACTGGGGGCTTACGCCCCCAAACCCCCTTTGCTTAATCCAGACCAATGGCTTAGTCACGAGATTCGTAAATTCAAAAGTAGCGCCGCTGCACTGGGACTAGTTCTTTATATGAACAGTTGGCAGCTCTGTCCACCGCACAATCAAGCCCTTCGCAAGACGCGAGCGAGAGAAAGAAACAAATGACAGTGCAATCGCGCCTAGATGCGTGCACTGGAAAATGTAAGTTGTTCTGAAGTTTTGCCCAGCTCCATCCAAGTTGATGGAGAGACCTTAAGAAAGAACATAAGCTTCAGGTATCAAGGATCTTGCCTACACACTGGCGGTAGGCTAGGTGATGAAGTGCAACATAGGATAAAAGGCAGCATGGAAGTCACGGGTGTCCTTGCTACAGAAGAATGCTACTACATCTGAAGTTCAAAATATGCTGCAAGGAAGAATGTCCTGTTGCTTTTTACGGTGTTGAATGTCGATCACCTCACAAAGCTACAGAACACCAATTATATAAGATGAATATGCTTCATTGGTCGATGGGCACCACACTCCTGCATAATGTCAAAAACACCACCATTCGCCCATCACCGAGAAGACACGGGGAAAAGCATCTCCAATGGTATGGCCATGCCCTGCTCGCCGCACCTAGAACAGTTGTCAATTTCACCCATTCCTTTGAAATTAATCAGCAATGTCCACATTCAAAGCAGCGCTAGAATGACAACATAAATCCCAATATGAAGACTCTCATTTAACGAATACACAATGCCAAAGATACTACAAAATGGCAAGCCAAGATTACAATTGCAGACCCTGCACCAGAAGAAAAATGCAAGGAAGATGATTACATGAAGGAGAGATGTAAGTGTTCAAGGACACTACTGGGGACCCACCAACCAGCCTTAACTAGTATTGTTACTTTTAAAGTAAAACACCACAAAGTGGAGGACATTTTTCAAAGTAGCCAGGTGAAAGAATGCTGCCATTGGCGGAAAGATAGTTACCTAGATATATATATTATTACCAACTATGGAATAACAAACCTTTTAAACCAAAAAATACCACACATCTAAACATCTATGATTATTAATTCAGCCTGGTTGTCAAGATTTTCAAACCCGCAAACGACTATCGTTTGACTTTCACACCCACGAAATGATTGTCGTTTGTTTACACGCTCGCGCCCTTCTCGGGAAGGATGTTGTCAAACAGTGCTCACAACCTCTGTACTTAGGAACTAATGACTGAGTGGTGCTTCGATAGCTGGAGGGAGAGGCAAAGGGGGTCTGGGGACTTAAGCCCCCAGATTAGTAGCCACAAAGCGGCCCTAGGCCTTTACTTTCATGTGGAAACACAAATGGTCTGGACTGGTTCTTGCCATGCAGACAGTTAGGATAGGACATGGACAAGACCATTGGTCGGGGTTGGTAACGCATTATGATTAACATTCGCGGGAACGAGATCACATGCCACTTCACATTGGCAAATTAGAATACAAGTAGCTACTACAGAAATGAAAATGGCGTGTAACAGTCTTCATTAGGTTATAAAAGTAAATTTACTTCTTCCGGCAGGGTGGTGGGTTCCTGGACATCGCAATTAAACATCTCTCATCTGAGATGCTCTCCAAGTAAGATTTCATTAATTTCCACTTAATATAAAATTACAAATAAGATAACAGCCGGGCTTAAGTAATACCCATCTATGCTGTAAAGAAATCAATGGGGAGAAATTATCTTCACCGTGTAACCTGCATTTATCAAGATGTGAACTGAGCCCCTTTTGTTTACACTGCACACAGAATTTTACGTACCAATATATTTTTTAACAGCTGTCTGATGATGCAAGCTTATTTTCACACAGTTAAAACGCTTCTTCCAATATATATCGGATATGTTTTGTATGAACAGTGGGCAGGTTTGTTAATGTCTACCTCTTACAACATGAACTTTAACAACTCTTACTCCTCATAACTCACAGTGATGCTCTTTTGAACCTCACTATTTCCTCTTTACAACAGCACAAACCTGAAATTGATCTTCATTTTAAATGTCATACCTAGCCTCACTGGAATCTATACAAAAGAATACTAGGTGCACAACCTAGCTTTAAATTACAGGAATCGAGATATCAACAAACAGGTATATCTGTTACACCATACGCTGTTAATTAAAGATAGCTCAATAAATAAAGAAGTTTCCCAAGTTAAAACAAAATATACTTTTTTAACAAACCCACTAAAAAACTCTCATCCAATGAATCGAAAAACGACAAACTTACCGGTACAGAATACTACATTTCTGTATCACATTTCATAAAACAGAATTAGAACACTATTCTTTTCACCCCTCATTATAATGTCTCCAACAACAGACGTTACAGAACGAGATTTTTAACGCGGAAAATAAAATAAAGGAAGTGAGGTTAAAAATATTGATATTGACTCCTAGTACGTCTTAAAATACATCTATAGTGAGAGACAAAATATTAGATCAATATTTGCCAACTGAAACAACTGTCCTAATCAAACAGGGATAGAATTTCAGGATTTACCTATGATAATCCATCACGACCAACTTTACACCGGCCCACACTAATCGCTAGGGACCACGAATGAACCCGTGGAAACAGAACGAATGAGGCCATTAACCAATAAGAATACAGTACGGGCAATCGAGAACTATTTCATCAGCAATTGCTAAAAATATCAATTCTCGCGCATGCTAGTAAAAGGGGAAGTATAAAATGGTGTGGCGGTATTTTTTTAAAAAAACATAAAATCGTCTTATGAATTAAATATATATTGCACTCAATGACCGTTGTATAAATACATGATCGTTCCCTACGAGATATACAAGACTGGGAAGTGTGCGCTAGTTCCGAGCATTAAAACCGTCCACAAACAGGTTCGCAGTACAGCCGCCAGATGTCTCGACATTGTGTAGAGTTTGCATGTGCTGTCGTGTATTAACATATAGAGAAAAGTGTTTTTAATACGTTTACGTATAGATTTCACTTATTGTTAATGTTCAAATGAACTCCAAGTAAATTTCATATAAACTATAAGATACAGTATATCGTACTATAAGTCTAATGGGTCAAAGAAAGGAGAACATTGGAGTTTTCAATCGTTTCCTGCCGATTCCGTTTTAAAGAAGTGGAGAATTGCTATATCCAGACAGGGGAGCAAATTAGGTTCCCTATGTTCACCTGGGACATCATCCCGAGTCTGCAATTTACATTTTAAATAATGAGACTTCAGTATATTGGCTACAGATTCATTAGATAACTTCACTGCCTCCGACTTCAGCATCAAAAGACACATAAGAATTATGTTGGCTTTTCGAATGGAGAAACTGGAATAACATCCCTATTAAAGAAAGGCTCTATTACGAAACCATGAATTTGACATGCGTGGAGGAAACGCCAGGATCCCTTATCATAGATGAAATGTCTATCGAGCCCAGAGTACACTATAATCGTAATTTTGACCAGCAATAGTTTTGGAATTACTTGATGAGACGCTCGAAGGTAAGCTAACTAATCACTTCACGATTGTTGTATTTTCTTTCAGATGTACTATTTTTAATATGCCTAAAATATCTGCAAGATTTATGTTATCTTAGACGCTGTTGATATTAAGAATGACACCATGCCTTTTCAGAGAAACCTGTCATTCTGGAGTTGTCTACCTTGGCACTGATAGGTGGTTATCTTGTTCGAGTTGCAGAAGAAAATTCCAGTTGTAAATCATGCTTGGGACATATATCCTCAGCCACTACTGACAGTCCACTGATTTGCCTCATTAGGACGAAAGATCATGGAGCATTATGCTACCCATCAAAAATTTGTTTACTTTCTGCAAAATATGATGAACTCTACGCGTCACCCCTTACGTTATCTGGGCAATACGAATATAATTTTAAAAACTTAACATTTTTTGTTTCAAAATTCACTGAGGCATTCAAATGTGACGAGTGTGATCAGAGAACATTGACTGTAACTCTCATTACAAAACTTTTAAAACCAATACTTGACAATGAAGCTCATAAAATTAAAGATGCTCATGACTAGAGAAAGAACTTCAGGACAAAGCATTTCAGTTGGAACATCTTAAAAATGTGAGTGATACGAGCAGTGATCATGGTAAGTCAATTTAATGTATTATTATTTATTATTTATCGCACTTTACTTCGCCTAAAATAATTCCAAATATCATTTAAATGTGCTTGACTTTACATCCAACCATTCTAAATCACACTTAGGTGGTCCTAACTTCATTATTTGTAGTTTTACGTCTTTTAAAACCAACATCTACTATTAATTCAATGTATATCGCGCGGGCAGCATAGCACAATGTCGAGACATCAAGCGAACGTTCGTAGACCTACTTGCGACACACATTTTTATCGGTCCACTTCCTGGCCTTGAATATCTCGTAGGCAACGACATGATACACTGCGTCAAAGTGCAGTCTATTACTCTCGTAGTGACTGGATTCTAAGGTATGTAATCTCTCAATTGCGCACTGGCGTAGCCAAGGGGGGGTCCAGGGGGGGGGGCGCCCCCAAAAAAAGATGTTTCCTGGAACTAGAGCGAGTATCAGCCGTTGTTTTACGTACGGTACGAAAAACTTAAAGACTTACACCGAATGTTAAAATAGCGTAGCGACAAAGAATTTACTATCAAGGCTCAGTGCGGCTAAACATAATTCTCCACATTTGTAATGCTTGAATGAAAGGAACACACTTAGGATTAGGATGGGCGGGGATATTTCTCCATAGAGGCATCAGTATTGGGAATACAGTATAACCGTCTGTCGACTAATGTCAAGAGATGAGGAAAAGGACAATTATCAAGGGATTACTCAGTAGCGGGGTGGAACGTGACCACCGAGATAACGGGGGCCCCGTCCAGAATCAGTTGCAAGCTTGCAATATCTTGTCAGCTTTCGCACATCGGTTCCAGGAATCAACAATATTCTAGGGATCCTGGGGTTGAACCGAGATTGAGAGATGTGCTTTTATTTAAGTTGCAGCGTTGGGAAGACTTTGGCATGATTGTGAGCTGCACGTTAGTTCCTCATTTTGTGCCATATAAGAAACCTTTTTAAAGATGGACCCTTTTGTCATAAATAAGCCGAACTATGTGCATCCTCGGTAAATTATGAAAATGTTTTTTATTCTAATACACTTAAGAAAATGGAAATTGCAACACCATGAAGGCATTGGTCGTTTGTGTTGATTTTCAAGATATAGAACGATGCCACGTAGGTATGTAAAAGGTCAAAGTTTCAGACCCGTTAGATTATTGCTACAGGTCTCCCGACGTGATTGGTCGCGGAGGAATCAACTCCAGTATACGGACTCTGGTGTAGCGTAGTTGATTTTCAGTCTGTGCAGTGAAGTGTTCCCCGTCAAACATGCCTTGACGACAGAGAAGAGCACGCTATCAACAACTGTCGCCGTTTGAGAGGGCTCGGATAATTGGGCTGTGTAAGGCTGGATTATCGCTAAGGACTGTCACTGCACGTGTTGACCGACAGGCATCTACGGTACAACGTGTATGGCAGCAGTGTCAAATGAAGGTACCCACACTCGTAGACCTGGCACAGGCCCAGCGCGACAGACAACTCTGAGAGAAGATCGCCGCATCATTAGGATGGTCCGGATGGACCCATAGGCAACAGCAGCGCAAATTCTAGCAGCTGTGGCACCCCACGTTTCACAACAAACAGTTGGTAATTGCCTGCGTGCAGCTGGCTTACGAGCCCGTGTCCCTGCAGAAGGGACCCCACAACAGCAACGTGTAAGGCTGGCCTGGTGTCGAGAAAGATCGACGTGGGTCGACGAATGGCATGAACCTCCACAGAAGCTCTCCAATTGAGCATGTGTGGGACATGATGGGTTTGACAACTGGACAACCGTCCTGAGCCACCCACAACTCTGGAACAGCTGACCCGTGCAGTGCAGCAAGCATGGGCCACAATTCCTCAGGAAGCGATCCAGGGCCTTATTGACTCGCCTCGACGAATTCATCAATGTACTGCAGCTCGTGGTGGGCACATCCTGTATTCTTTGTTGTCCAAACTTGCTGTCAGAGGGACTTGAAAGTGTAATGATCGAATCACAACCGAACACTCGTCCTAAATGTTCAATTGCAGCAATGTAGCACCACTCCTTCTGGGCGTTGCAATTTCCATTTTCTTCAGTCTAGTAGCAAGGCAGATCGCAGATGTGTGCGTACGTTCTATAGGTAGGCCCATATATTTTGTCTAATGCCCGAGGACTGATTGGAACCGCAAATGGCACCATCAAAATTGCGGTTAACTATTTTGTAATTAGCTGTCGTGATAACTCAATCAATCACTACTGATTTGCAATTAGGGCAGTAACCCAGATGGCAAATTCCCTAACTGTAGTTTTCCTACTACTTTCTTAAATGATTACAAAGAAATGGGAAATTTATTGAACATCTCCCTTGGTAAGTTATTCCAATCCCTAACTCACCTTCCAATAAACGAATATTTGTCCCAATTTTTCCTCTTGAATTCCAACTTTATCTTCATACTGTGATCTTTCTTACTTTTAAACACGCCACTCAAACTTATTCGTCTCCTAATGTCGTCCCACGCCATCTCTCCACTGACAGCCCGGAACATACCGCTTAGTCGAGCAGCTCGTCTCCTTTCTCCCAAGTTATCCTAGCCCAAACTTTGCAACAGTTTTGCAATGCTACTCTTCTGTCGGGAATCACCCAGAACAAATCGAGCAGTCTACCAACCCTACCCTGCTACCATAACACATCAACACAATACACGACATATACGCGCAGATACTTACCTCACTTGCCTCTCTTCATAAATTGCCGTGGATAGACTGTAACGAACTAAAACAGTTCGGAGCTGGACCCGTGCGCAGACAAAAGGGAAGCGAAAGGACAGAAAGGCAAGAACACGTGACCCCATGAATAAAAGTGTACCTCCCGGTACACCTCAACGCCGCGCATTCAAAATTGGCGTCTAAATTAACTCCTCTCTCGAACTAAAGTGGAAACTACTACAACAGGAACTTATAACTTTAATCAGAAGATGTCACCACCGAAATATTATGTCATTTTGTTATTGTGCAGTTTCCTAACCTGAATGAATTTATCCTTGTTTTGTACGGAATTCATCAAGAAGTTTGGACATTTCTCCACGGATGACACTACCAAAAGACTGTGATCATGCACCCTGGTGCAAAGTGAAAGAACTTATAATTTAAAGAAGTTTTGTATTTCTAGGTTTTTGAAACTGATGATTTTCATTTATTTTTGGGTTGGCAATATTTCCTTTTTATTTCCGCCAGTTTTGAATCTAGCCAATCACTAATTTCTGTAATTAATTTTCCACCTATCACGGGGTTCTTGTTCTATTCTGAGTGTTACTTTTGAACTCTAAAGATAAAATTGAGAGGGTGTGGCTAGTTTAGTCAAGAATGATCTCGAACCTTCTCTGGGGGTTTGTAAACTGCGGCTTTTCACGTTTCTTGGCCAATTGATCGTCGTCTATCTGAGTGTGTGTGTTAAGCAGGAGGCGGGCGGCCTCTTTCGTCGGTAGCTAGAACATCTATAAGGTAATGGCCAAATAATGTCATTCTTATTATCTCCGCAGTTCAATCTGAGGTAAAGGTCCAAAACTTTAACTATGTAACCTACTTTTCTAAAATGTAAATTTCCTTTGGCTAATGTAAAACTTCATAAAGCTTTAATTGTAAATCGGGGATAGAGATTGATTTACCCTCTCCAGCTCCCCTTCATCTTGGTTTGAGGTGCCTGCAATTTATCAACCTTTTCTTTTCTATAATGTATTACAGCTACCTCAAGTAGCTTGGGTTTAGTCTCTGTTTCTTTGGCCGTGAGCCCTATAGGTTTTAATATTGCATTATCTGGAGTGCAGTGTACGCCTCCATTCAGCTTGTGTTCGGGCCGTTTACTTTACCTGTTCTTTTTTGCAAAGGCCCTTTAGGTTGTGTACTGGATACCCCTGTGTAGAACTCAGTTTCATTTGTAAATTGTGGCTTGAGAGGCGAGGGATTGTATATCTTGACGTAATATTGCCTTGTGTAGGCTTGGATGACTGAGAGCCTGTTAGCTCTTTTTCAAGTCTTGTAATTGTAAAGAGTGCTTCTGAAAGGCTAGACATTGTAATTGAGGGAGCAAGTGCTCTTGGAATTAAGGGGATTTCTGCCCTTGGATAAATGATTCCTCAGTTGAATTAAAGTTTTTGTAAACTGAATCTCTGACATTGCAAAACTAAGGGCGTGAAGCCCAGAATTTGTAAATATCAATAATCTTGTATTTTCCTTGACTTGTTTTAAGATTGTGATTCTACCCAATGTTTCATTATTATGAAAAATTGTTAAGTTAGCAGTTCTGAATATATAACCTTCAGTTTAAGTTTTAACTTACGTTGTAGGTAGACCCATTCAAGCCCGCACCTTCTTTCACCTTTCCTGCTCCACGGGTAACCCCGTAACAAGTGGTAGCAGAGCGTGGTTGAGTGGGTCTCAATTAAACCCTTTTTGACGGGTAAACATAGCATCCGTATCGTACTCTAAGAATTTTCTAAGTCGCTGGAATTTTTTCTCTTCAAATTTGGTAAATTTTCTTTCATCATGTCTGGCTCTCGCGAAGTCCTCCATCCCGGCTACTTGCGCAAGGAGGAATTGATTTATGAGTTACTGAATAGAAATGTTCAATCTGGAGGCACGGTTGCGGCAGATACTGCCAAACTTAAAGAATCATTAGAATTACCAATTTGTATCCCAACTTTGGGGGAGAAGGAAATTGATGACGCTCCCTCCACTCTCACCGACAATACCACCGAGCTAGCATCTGTAGTTAGTTTTGTAAATGAGTGATCCATCTCCTAATCAACTTAAGGCAGTAAAGGCTAGACTGTTCCATTTTTATAACAGGGTTAGCGATCTATTGTCTCTAAAGTTAAAAGAAGGAGGCTAGTAATCTTGTTGACCACCTTTCAAAAGTGTCTAATAGAGTCAATCAATTGCTGTCTGGGGCAGCGGCTCCCAAATCCGATCAAGCCCCTTTAAACGATTTGCCTGCTGAGGAAGATTCTTCCAAAGGTGTGGAAGGAAGAAATTCTGTGGCAACTCATCAAACTTCTGCCCCATTAGAAAAAGAGTCTGATCTTCGTCCACCTATTCCACCATTCCTTTTGAACAGTGCTGTGCTAGGCCGTTACCTATTATGTCACCTGGGTTTAGTAGCTTGCCTCATCCTTTGGCTATGTTGCTTAGGGGAATTTCAAAGTTTTCTGTAAATTCTACTAACGAGGTCATTTCATTTGAAAGGTTTTTAGTTGAATTTCAATATCACGCTCTTGTGTTTTCTCTCTCTCATTCCCAAATTCTTCAGATTATTTACCCTTGCTTTATAGGTGTCCTCTCGGGCAAAATTGTTAAAGCAATAGCCGAGCAATCTTCCATAGAAGACTTCCACGCCCATCTGCTGGCTAACTTCATTCCGGCTCGAGCCATGTCATCATTAATTCAAAAGTACTACTTCAGAGTACAGCGACTGGATGAAAATCTGGCAGACTTCATCCAAGATATTAAGTTTTACATCAGGGTGTTCGCCCTGCATTTCTCGGAAGACCAAATAGTGCAAACAATGGTTGAAGGTATCTCACCACCCTATAAATCTTATTTATGTTTTGAGTCTTGTCCCCAAACTTTGGCAGAATTAAAGGCTATGGCTGTCTCAGCCGAAGGAGTGCGGTACGCCGACACCTTAAGAGTTGCGAAGGAGCCCCCTCCGTCTTCTGATAGTTTTCGGCCTTCACTTCGCGTAACATTCACAACCCGTAAATGCTATGCTTGTGGGTCTACGGAACATCTCCGTAACAAGTGCCCTTTGATCAAATCCAGTGGGACAAAGAATGGGGCAGAGTCGTCTCAAGGATTTTTCAAATGTGGTTCGTTTACTCACCTCGTGAAAAATTTACCTGATGCCAATAGCACCCCCTCCTGCTCAACTTCTGGTGAAACCTCCACGAACTCTAATAACAGTAAGTGACTAGTGTCATAGGCTGAGTCGGCAAGTTCGTCTTCCCAAGGCTTAGCCCCCGTTAAACCCACCGAAAGCTCGGAACAGGGTAGAAGTTCTTCTAACCCCGCATTTG